>NC_046381.1:6982711-7015975 GCF_011125445.2 Fundulus heteroclitus
ACCCTTGGCTGATTACTGCTTGACTAGTAGGATTAATAAATAAATTAATTCAATAGACCCGTCTGACAACATTAAGGGCTAACACACCTCATGTGCCGAGCTAAAGAAATTCCAGAAGAGATGAAAAACAAAGCCAAGGTTATTTTTTTTCAATTGGGAAAGGCCTACAAACCATGTCTAAGGCTTTCGGGCTCAAGTGAACAATAGAGAAAAATGTTGTGTTTTTTTTTCCACAAATGAAGAAACCATGGACAAGTGGTGAGCCTTCCAAGGAGTGGACCACCTGCCAGATCACTCCAAGAGTGCATCGAAAACTCTTTTAGGAGTTCACAAAAGAATATGTAGCAGCATCTAAGTAATCTCACTTTCTCTCATTTACACCGCAAAAACTGAACTAAAGTAGGTAACATTTTCTTGAAATGAGTATATTTTCCCTTGATTTGAGCAGCTAAATAAGACTATTGTACCATTACCCCTAAAATAAGATAATTAGATATCCTGCACTTGAAATAGGATGATGGAGATCAATTGTTCTTATTTTAAAAATGCAAAAACCTTAAAAAATAACGTCTTATTTACCTGCTCAAATCAAGGAAAAATACACTAATTTCGAGAAAATTTACTTACCTTTAGTTTCCTTTTTGCAGTTGCGATTCAACAAACTGGGCAAAAAAATGCATCCGAGGTTACAAGGAGAAAACACCTTTGGAAAAAAACAGTTCAGAAAAAAAAATAACATAACATTCAGTCAACATGGTTGAGGTAGGACGATGGTCTGGGGCTGCTCTTCTTCTTAAGGACATGGATATGTATTTCATAATAACTGGACAGAAAATCTTTAAGAAAAACTTTTTTTGTGACCTTACACTCAAGTAAACTTGTGTTATACTGCAGGAGAATGAGAACACTAGCAAGTACAACTTTGAACGGCTAAGTAACAAATAAAACACGATTGAGGTGTTTGTATGGCTTAGTTAAAGTTTAAACATTAAGCATTATTGATATGCTGCAGCATAACCTTAAATAATGTGTGAATAAATGCTTAAAACAACCCAGAAAGGCTGAATTGCATAATTATGTAAGGAGAGGGCTAAAACCTGTCAAAGTGATGCAATAAAAACTCATTGCCTGTTATCTCAAAAGCCGGAGGGTAGTGGCTGTTAATGCCAAAGGTCCAGCCGTTTATAAGGGCAAGGGGGCATTTACTTTGTCACATCTGTCCAGAATGGTTTGCATAGCTTTTTCACATTAACACATATTTTTATTTTATGCATTTGTTATTAACTGAGGTTATATTTGTCTGTTTTTGCAACTTGTTCGATGATCTGAAAGATTTAAGACTTACAAAAATGCAAAAAACAAAAAAATCTAAGGAGACAATTCGTTTTTCACAGTCACTCAGTGTACGGGCAAATGCCGAGAGTTGCAAGTCTTTCCTCATCTAAAATGACCAAACATTAATGATGACACTCACGCCAACGCTGTTCAACGCTCCTAATTTACCAAGAGCGCTAATCAAAATGAAAACAGAATTAGGAGATAATGAGGTTTATTCCTGCCAGGTGTTTGTGGATTAGGTGTTATTATTCAGATAATGTATCCACCACATGTTACCATGAGGTTTTGGAAGCTTTCAGCTCTGCTATTTAATAGAATAACATACAAAAGAAAGCATATACGTGCCAAAATGAACTGCCGTTTGACAACATTACAGCAGTCTTCTAGTGCTTCATGTTTTTATAGTGCATCATTATTATTGGCAAGAACAAAAGCCCGAATTCATTCATTCAATTAATGGTTCGGGGCAATTAAATAAGTAAGACTAATGAACCAAACACAAGGATTCAAACACAAAACAGATTGAAATCATAATTAATAGGCTTTCTTTCACTGAAGCCGGGTTGATCTATTCCTTCTCTATCTGAGGACGTATAAAGAGGAAAACAAGGTTCACATTATATTGTGTTCTCTGGTGCTGCCAGCAGGGTTTTTTTTTTTTTTTTGGTTTTGTTTTTTTTAAACAATGCGTCGCTGACAGTATCTTGGGCTGCAACCAACGCGGTCTGCAAATGATAAAATACAGCACAAGAGCAAAGGTACGGCAGCACCATTGTGAATCAAAAGCATTAGCCCGCCGACTTGCTCTTACAATACCCTAATTACCTTGTGCTATATGCACACATTCTTCTCCGCCAAGCAATGAGCCGTTGCGCATTGCATTGCTATTCAAGTCACAAAACATTAGCTGAGCGAGAAAACTCTGAAGAAAGGGATGTTTGACCATGTTATTAAAAAAAAAAAAAACCCACACACTGAGCTGTGTTATGAGGCGCTCAAAGCTGCAGGCAGGTTTTGTAAACTACGCCCTGTGTGATCTATGCGCTGCATAATGAACAACACTGATATGGAAATAAGCGTGCAGCACTCATTTACTTTTTATATAGCTTTAAAAGGTCTGCGCGCATTTGTCTTGCTTCTGAGACGGAAAGCTGTAGCAAGAAAGACTACACTAAGAGCTTTTCCAGTACATGTAGGTCATTTCCCCTCCCATGGAATAGAATCTGTTTTAGGATTATAGGGTGGGGTGGTGGTGGTGGTGTGGTGGGGGGGCTATGATTCATTACAACTGAATTTATTACAGCGAGAGGTGGCCAAGCTGAGTCATGGGCCTCTTCCCGGTAATTAGGGTCCCTTCATCCCATGGATGGTAAATGTCTAGGAAAGGGAGGGTGGGGAGTGAGGATGAGTAAAACATGTTTGAATGTGTGTAGACGGAGAAGAGTAGAAGTCCAGGGCTTCAGCTTTGACATGCATACCTGCGCACAAACATAAATAAAAGCTAGGCTACTCAGTGTAATCAGGTTAATGTGACGTAATGTATTTATGTCCTCCCTCTGTTTTATTTTAACCAAAGAAAAAAAATTATATCTTGCAGGAGGAAAGCTTCTCCAGTTGTTAAAAGCAAATACATATTTTACTAAATCCTGGTCTTGTTTTTTTTTTACACTCACTGTTCTGATTTTCTTTCTTTTTTCTTTGTACCCTTTGCTAACATTAGATTAAGTACACTTTTTCCTTTGGTACTCCCTTGATTCTTATCAAGGGAGTACCTTGATGCATATTATGTATATAGTGAGAAATACTAGGTCAGAAGTTTTAAAGAATATCCTGTTAGGTGACAATGGGTTTCCAGCTTAATTCTAACATTTCACCTTTTAATCTTTCACAGACAATTGATTATTCTATTGAACTTTCCTGTTGACATTCCTTTTTAAAAGCTTGCAAAAGTGCTCAGATTTGTATTCAATGTTTGCATGCTTTCATGCTAAACCCAACGGCAATAGACAAAAATGCTCATTGAGCAATGTGGCGCTATTAGTTTTAGCAATTTCTTTTTTTTTCTAAATAGTAATTGCAAACAGAGTTATCCATGTTCCACCTGGGATGCAAGTATTCCTGGATGGTGCTCTAATGCAGCATCTTGTCATTGATTCAAAAAATATTGCGCAGAACAAGGCAAACCAATTGACTTTACATTTGTTTTAACTCTTCATTTCTTCCTCTCTTAACCTGAAACAGGGAAGCTAGTTCTTTCCAATCACATGTTTCTCAGATTAAAACACATCTTGAAGTGGAAAGGCAATCAAATTAGGTGGGGAGCCAGACATGTTTGTCAAAATCTAATCTATGGGAGTTTTGATAGACTTTAAACCTTGGGTCCCATCAGCAACAGCAGGTTATACAAAACAAATCAATTTCAAAGCACACTTGACATAATGAGCGTCTACCTAAGGGATGCTGGAGTGACACAGGCATTATAAAGATGGGAAATTCAATATCTCCATAGCTTTTAGATTCAAGGAGTCATCTGTGACTGCCTTTGTTTCCAGTCCACTGCTGCATCAGGCACATTGACAATCTACAGATTCACTGAGATGGAAATGGCATCACTTTGAACTGATATTAATGTAAAATGTCGACCCGTGAGAAATATGCATCTTAAAATCTCATTGGATCTGGAGCAGAAGTGGCTTCAGTGCTCAGAATATTGTTTCTCTCCCTTGCAGATTATATCATGTCCATTTAAGGCCTTCCACCTGCACGAAAATATTCATGCGTTTCATAAAAAACAAACAGGCTCCCAATCCATCTTTTCAAACTTATCAAACCCATCTATGAGGATCGAAGGAGGCAGAAGTTTAGCAAACCCTGCATGAACTGTCTATCGAAGCTTGCTAACGTTATTCAAAGCAGAGAGAAAATGCTTGATAACACCATCGCACCAAATGCAATAGTCTCCAGGCCACTTGTTATCCACTTTGTTGGGGAAAGTATGGAGGAGATTTGAAAACGTAACTTTTGTGTGTATTCATAATACATCTATACTCGCAGCACAGGCGGAGGACCACTCCTGAATTATTCAAGATCTGACCTGTGGGGATGCTGAAAAGTCGATACATCAGCACTTCCCGAAAAACTTCCGTAAAGGCATATTCAGATAAAAGCATGCTCTTAGAAGAACATATACACAGACTATATAAGATCAAATACAGCAGCTTCTAACCATATCGAAACTACTTCTATTGCCCACCTAGTACTAGATAGAGTTCCAGGCCTATAAACCATGAAAGAGTATTGATTGTGTACGGCACACCAAGACAATCAATGATACATGTCTACTTCAAATAGGTAGACATGTATCTAGTAGATGAGACGGTAGGAGAGAAAACAAATACATGTGTTGCTTTAGAAGTAAATAAAATTTTATAAGAAAAACATGCTATCTCTGAAAAGACATGCTATCTCTGGTTAAAATAATTCATATTAAGGAAATAATCAGGATGGGTTTGTGAAATATTGTTTGAACAGAGCAGTTCCAGTGCTAAAGCACCTTTAGTTTTCACCTGTTCCATTAGCAAAAAAAAAAAAAAAGGAAAATAAAGAAAACACAAACATCTGCATAACTTAAAACAAAAAAATATATAAAACAAATGAGTTTCACTATCGTTAACACCTTTAATTGGCACTGAAATGACGCATCAATAACCATGTCGCTTGTCACCACAAACTCTTGTCTGCACACCATTAGGTTTGCGGTCACAAATGTTTGCGAATGAACTTTATGCATGTTTTTCATGACTTCATTTATAAACACAGTTGAGTCTTTTAAAAGCATCTCCTAGAGTTTCTAAATTCGGCTGAGGAAGAGGTCCTGTTGGCAGCGCTGCTTTTACAACCAATGTTAGATCATAAATGTTGGTCGGCACTGCAAAGTCTAAATGGACTAACAGCAGTTGTTGGATGAAAAAGTGTATCACTACCGCTCAAAAAGTTTGGGTCCACTTAGAAATGTTCTAATAAAAGGCCCCATTTTCTTCAAACAATATAACATTACATTAATCATAAATACAGTCCAGACCAGGGGTCAGCAATATGGTACCCATTGGCACCAGGTAGCCATCAGGACCATATGTGGTGCCCTCAAGCCTATTCAAAAAATAGCAAAATAATCCAATGAGAAGCAAATAAAATGTTATTTTATTCAGTTGCGCTTCCTTTTTAATAATACTTGTATTCACATAGATTTAAAAACATGTTTATATTATATGATGTTAAGGTGAGCTCTGACTCTTTAGTTCAAAGCCCTTTGTATGAAGTAGCTCTCAGTTTCAAAAAGGTTGGTGACCCCTGGTGTAGACATTGTCAACGTGGTATTCTGTCTTTAAATAAGTGTCCAGCACAGTCATCAGATCTCAACCCTGTTGAGCTGTTGTGGGAGCAGCTTGACCGTATGGTGGCCCATCAAGCCAATCTAACTTGAGGAAGATGCAGCAGGAAACGTGGGGGAACATTCCCTCAGATAAAGTGGCAGCGAGAACGCCACAGGTCTGCAAGGCATTAGCTGCTGCAAATGGAGGATAAGTACAAATCATAACCATTAACCTGGTCAATGTCTTGACCATAGTTTCTGTTATTGTTGCAGCTCATTTGGTTCCTAAACTCAAAGTTTTCTTAGAAAAGCATGACAATTCATGAAACGTGTCACCTCAAGGCACTTTCCAGACTCTTGCTGTATGCTGTTATTGTTTACTGTCATAATCATGAAAATATTTGAAGTCCCTACATTCTACCTGACTGTTGTCTGGAATGGTGTGAACACAATTTAATTTACTACACAGTGTATTTTATTTTGCTATAATGCTTGAAAAGCAGACTTTATTATTGCTATACCCATTTTATAGCCAATTGTTATCTGTTAATGTGCTATATTTATCAAGCTCTAAATCATCTAATTTATCTTATTGGTCTTTTATTATAAACATTGACCATAGTGTCTTGACACACTTATCCCACTAAACACTAAAATGGTATCTATGAACATATAATATTTTCAGATATTTGGTTTATTTAATTATTAAGTATTTTAGATCTTATATTTGAACTCATTATTATTTAAAATTCCAATAACAGCAAAGTCATCTGAATTAATTGACATTTTAGATCGTAAAAAGTAACTGTTTAGTTATTTTGCCGAGTAACTAGTTGCTTTGATAGTGCAGTACCTGAGTTAGTAACCTTTTTTGGGAGATGTAACTATACAATACGGTTTGTACTTATTTTAACATTATGGACTGGCAGTAAAAGAAATACAATACAATGTTATCCAACAAATTAGCCGGGGTAATGACATTAAGAACATGTTTCAGAGCAAGACAAATTTCACCCCTTAATAATCAAGACTTCATGGGAACCATTAAAGCCATTCTAAAGATTGTATTTATCAAAACCTTTCGTAAGTTTGAAAATAAATGAAACCAAGCTGTACTGTATGAGTTGACAGAATGTTGCTGTGAGGAACTTTGACATAAATAAGAAACAAGAAACAAACTAGATTAAAACTTAATACAAATGTTGTTTGTATTAAAACACAAATATCCTCCATGAACAAAATGGCTAGTGCTTCATGCAAGAATGCATACCTCTTATAGAGGAAAGAAAAAAAATACTTTTTTCCAGTGGCATAATTGCTGTATTTTAACGGTAACAGCTGAGAAAACCATGCAGGAATTTTTCCGGAACTAATTCAATGTCAGACTTCTTGTGCGCAGTGAAAAATAATATTTCCATAGTGGTTAATCCCTCCTTGGTTTGTCAGGCCTAAGCGGTAACTTCCAGGAGAATCCTTTCGTTGCCCAGAAACAGCCGAGAGCGCAGCCAACAAGAGTTAACAACAGAAGAAAAGAAAATACTCATTGGACATTTAAAGGTACTGGTTGGAAGATTTTGTTACTTTATCCTTAATTTTGCAGTCTCGATCCTGGATTTAGTTTTAGAATCAACTAATATGAGAACCGATTAATTCTCTCATCAAAAAGAAAACCAACGAGGCAGAACAACCTTTAATCCTTTCAGAAAGCATTTAAAGTTTCGTTGGGTATCAGTTATTATCTGGATTTTGTCATCTGCATATTGTGTGGTGGATTTAAAGGAGAGCAGCTTTCATTTGCCGTGCCAGTCCCATCCATCTGAGTGATATCACTGCCTTAGCTGGATGCCGGTTTAAGGAACCGAAACTGGGAGCCATTGTTGTGTCTGCAGCTTGCTTCGGTCTCAAAAGGACCGCCGCCTTTATTGCGGTGCCTCGATTTGTGCCCTGACCTCCCTCTGGACTTTCACTCAAATTTCACATCTAATAGCCACCCCCACACACACACACACGCACACACACACAGCATATATGAGGAAGACTCAGAGTGTAAACAATGTTCCTCTCTCCTGCCCTACTGATAACTACCCTCTTGTCGGCTTTTTCGCAGCACTTTTTATCCTCTTTGAATCGCAGGCTCAGATAAAGGCTTCTCCCACCACCCCACAGGCCTCGAGGATGCCTTACAAGCTCCCCACAATGTGAGCTCCTGTCCCTGGGTAACGGTGTATGATGTCCCCCTCCCTCTGTCAGTTCGAATCAGGCTCTTTCCTCTCTGGAAAGCTGCTCTCGCTCCTCAGCTGCTGCTCCGGTGTGTTTCCAGCACCAGTGAGTGCGACGCGACGCCATTGAGCCTGACCTTTGCAGCAGCACCCTGTGCTCTATGATTCTAACCCATTTGACAGTAAACGCCAAACAGAATGCTAATGATGCAGCCTGCATCATATTGTGCCCGGTTCAATGCAATTATCTGTGGGATTACCCTGTTCCCCCTGAATATTGAATAAATTATTATATGTCAGGCTTCTAAATTCTCACTATGAGGTCAAAAACTGCTCAATTTGAGCAACGGTGGCATTTAATGTGCTAACACTACACGACAAAAAGGGAGCGTGATAAAAGAAATAGATCCAAACAGATTTTAGTGCGAATTATTTCTGATCTTGATGAGCCCTTCTCACTGGAATGAGACTGCCCCAGAGTCACCAGGATCTCCAAGCCTGTGCAAACTTCACTGGATAGCGACGGATAAGGAAAAGCTTATTTTAGTGGTAAGACAAACAAGGCACCACTGCTCTAATGCAGGTTTTCCCTTTTGCTTTCTTTGGTCATCCTTTCACACCGCTGCCACCGTATGTCCCATCTGCTCTGGAATGTTTCCTTCCGATATATGAAATGTCCCTATGAATAAACGTATCTGAATCTCAACCACAGTCTGACTGTGGAAGAGGGAACAGCCCATACATTTTCATCAGCTTGTCAGCAGCATGTATCACTTTGCATGCTATTTAGTGCAATAATTTCCACCTAAAGTAACCTTCTGTGCACAACTTTCTTTTTATGTGTGTTGTCTTTCATGTAAACGAGAGATACAATTTCAATTGATCTTCCCTGGTTAAAGGAAATTGAAGAAAATACTACGGCTATATTTAATAAATTAGAATATGTGTTCTGATTAGGCTCGTTTGTCAGTACAAGTACATTTAGAAATTAACAACCTAGAAGAAGGCAAGCCAACATTTCTGTATTTAAAAAATTGCAATTGGTCTGATGTAATATTCAAATCTTAAATATTGTGTTTTCATTAGGTGTAAGTGAAAAATCATAACAATTAAAACAAATAATGGCTTAAAAGCTTCAGTCTGTGTGTAATTTATCTGTCTGTTTTATTTATGAATTGGTTACTTAAATAAATGATCTCTTCAGTTATGTTTAATTTACTGAATATTACTGTATATAAGCAGCAACTCACATTTTTTTTCCTACTCCTCCCTCCTCATTGACTTATATGATCCAATGATTTCTCTTTAATAGTTTGACTACATAAGTTTTGCATTTGAAGAACTCACAACATCTCTTGGTCTTCCTGCAACCACCTATGTGGCGCAATTTGGAGGTGTGTGTACTTCTACTAAGCTCATAGCCCTTTTCCAGAGGGAGCATAAAGCACAATATTTTATATATGCTTGGCTGTCTGGCTGCTTGGTGAGTCCTTTTTAATCATAACCAAAACAATGTCAAATTGCCACAAGGGGTCAAAATGTGACAATACATAACTTGAAGTACCGTCATCCCACTGTGCATGTCATGAGGTTTTAGCTTTGGAATGCAGCTAGCTTCACTATTCCTCCTTTTAATTCAAAGGAAGAATCCAAAAAGGTGCATGCAGGCAACACATCGTGGATACCATGGCTGCACTGCCACCAGGCTCCTCCAGATATGCTGCCACCACGATAATGAAACACCAGTGGGGAACTGTTGAGCTCCATAACGCGTAATGGGGTGAGCACTGCTTTCTTGATTCACCATCAAGGACCTCTCACATTTATTTCCTGCCAGTTTTTTATTGCCATGGTATAGACTGAAAGGAACCTTATTATTTATGATGAACAATACCTTTTGTGACGGCTCCTGCTGTGTCTTACTTTAATGTCACTTGAGTAAAAAGTCCATCTTTTTAGTGAACGGTTAAACTTCCCCAACATCTCAATAACCGGGCCTTGGTCACAACAAGTGTTGTCTTTAAACTTGCAATTGAAGTAATTTGAAGGCTTGTAAGATGCTTGCGAAGATGAAAATACAATAAATTAAGGTTTTAACGCAATAGCGTCAATGCATAACCAAGATAAAGACATACACTACCAATTGCAAATGAAACAACTGGGTTTTTCCCCTACATTGCATAATCATTGCCTCTGAACCTCCCTTACTCAGCAGATGCTTTGCAAATATTTAGCAGCATGAACACCCTGCAGAAACTGTTAATAGCATCATGTTTACCAAAAAGTGCAAGTGTTTGTTAATTGGCTGACTCGCTGCGGCATTGTCGCTTGTTTAAATACAAGCGTCACCAATTTCTGTTTAGCTTTTCGGAGGCTCTTTAATGTATGTTTCTGCCGGCTTGATGTGACTGGAGCTGATTTCAGGCCAGCATGCTTACCAGAGGCCGGGTGCCAAGCCGTAATGAGAGATTTGGTCGTGGAATTCAGAATCTGACAGAATGCATTAAAGCCAAGCAGACTGCAGATGCAAAGAGAGCAGCCAGGGCCAAAAGCAATGACTTCCCGTTTTCAGACCAACTGTATCATATTTTCCTCTCGCTTCCAGCCACACAAGTCATGCTGCAGACTGTGCCTTTGTTTGGACACAGATTCCCATTGTTTGTCATGTTAGAGACGAGGAAGCCTCTGATGAAAGCAATTACTGCTCATGCCACTCTGGTGGTGCGGTTTTTGCCAGTAAATGTGCTGGAAATTTAGAGCTGCGGCTGCATAAATTTTATTTTCCTCCCCACATCTTTTATTGCAAAGCCTGCATGAAGAATTCATTTCTATTAAGGTCATTTTCCTGACATGGCAAGACCTCCCATGTCGCTCGAGGTCAGGGTGTCCCGCCCAGATATTTTACAGCAGCACTGTGACCTTGCGATGCCAAACAAACCCACACTGTGTGACAACTATGATCTGAGGGAACAAATAATGTGACAGCCTCTCAAGTTCCCAGTCAGCCTGGTCCTCCCACCGGGAGAAAAGGAATCAGATTTCCAGTATTTTTGAAAGGGTTGGACCGAGTCTGGGCAGAAGGTTAGATGTAAAGATGTAGACAGTGTAACTTTTCACACTCCCGATGTTCTGTTTCCTCCACCCCAACTTGTTGTAACATAGGCCATATCTTAATTAATAAAAAGCTGCTAATATGAAGAGGTGTTTATTGCAACTTAAATAGAATTATACAAATGTATGTCTACTTATTAAAATGTTTCAACAATTTAGTTAATTAATTACAGGTAGAAAACCTGTTTTATAATAGTGTTTTCTTACTTCTGTAAGTGCTTCTATTGGACTGTTTTTAGCACATTGTGAATTTATGGGTAGAGCAAACACTGGCATACAGTCAAGGTGATTGATCTGGAATATAACAGCTATGCAGATTAACCAGTTAGATGTTGAGATCTATTAAACGGGCTGATTTCTACATTGGTGGCGTGGTTGACTGTTTATGATATGTGTCTCTAATGTTGAACTGGACAAATTCACTAACCTACTGCATCTCTGGTTGTTTATTTCCAGCTGACGTTACCTCGGCACCACACAGTATGCCCTGTCGTTGCCTCCATATCGAGACGTCAAAGTGAAAGCATACATGGAACATTATAAACGTTACAGTTGGTCCAGACGCTTTCTGTTTGTTTTTACGAGCCAAGCTGCTCCAATATATTGAGGTGCAAAGGAGAAAAAGTGCTTGAAGGTCAGCTGTTTTACACAGACACAATGCTGTCCAATATCACCTTTATCTTGGAGGAGTCTGACTGGCTGACAGGGGTTTTAGATTAGCAGTACACTGCCCCCTATGTGTCTGGCATGTTTAAAACAACAATCAGTGGTGAATTTACACGGGTTTGTGTGTATGCCTGTGCAAATTCTCAGTTACCCGGGTCATTGCAACAGCAAACAGGCTTAAATCTGAGACAACAGATTTCTTTCTGAAACCATTTCGACACCTATCCAGGAGTCGAAATGGTTTGTTAATTAATATTAATGTCAAGAATTGTAATTAAGTCCCAGTGGATCGTTTTTGAGCCTAAACAGTCTGTTTAATTTAATGCCCTTCAGACACCTTTGGTAAGGCTTGCCAGTGTGCATCTGATCATCATCATCCCACTTTCCCAAGTGAGCTTGAGCTTTGGGTCATGAACTGATGGTTAAATATTGTTCTTCAGGATTAAAAAAGTCATGGTTTTATCAATTACAGCAGTTTTATCAATTACAGCAAATCCATCAGGTCCCAAAGGAGCAAAGCAACCCCAGACCACCACTGGCCATATGATTTCCTTTTTTTTCGGAAATGCTTTGTTAGTAACAAGCAGATATAACATGTGCACGTTCAAATAAGTTCTACTTTCGTGTTGACAGTCCACATGATATTTTACCCAAAGTCTTAGTGATCATCAAGATATTATTTTTGGAAAGTTGAGATGGGTCATTGTGCTCCTTTTGGTCAACAGTGTCTATCATCTTAGATCTCTCTTGTGGATGTTAGGGGCTATTTTGTGAGCTTCTAGATGACTTGTTGACACACTTGGAGTGATTTTGTAGCTTCTGAGAAAGATCTCACCTCCCCATGTTTTCTCCATTTGTGGATAATGGCTCTAACTAGGGTTTCCTGGAGTCCCTTATTTAACTTTTTCTAGACTACCATATGTTAATGACTTAATTATTTATCTCTTATTAAATTTCTTTAGATTGAGCCATGATGTGTTGCTTTGAGATCTTTTAAGCTACATCACTGTTTCAGATAGGTTCTAATTTAGTAAGTTTCTGATTATGCAGCTCTAGCATTCTTGCATGCGAGTTAAATTAGCCTCAAGCAAATTAACCTAAAAATATAGTTAATCACAATTATTTTCTGATTTAACCTGTAAGATGATGTGTAGTTTACATACAGTTTTGTTTATACTGTCACGTACGCTGCCACTAGAAAGTTTAGGGTCACTTAGAAATAGCCTTATAATTTTAATAAAAAGGCCCTATTTTCTTCAATGAAAACAACATTACAATAAATGTAAACACAGTCTAGACATCGTCAATGTGGTATTCTCTCTATAATGGAGTGGCCAGCGTAGTCACCAGACCTCAACCCTATTGAGTAAAATTATTATTTCAAGTACATATCATTATTTCTAATCTCGTCAATTTCTTGACTATATTTTCTATTCATTTTGCAACTCATTTGGTTCATAAAATCTGAGTTTTCTTGGAAAAACATGAAATGCCTGGGGGGTCCCAAACATTTCAGCAGTAGTGAACATCTATAGTTATTTTACATATTTGTAGGAATGTGCCGCTTGTGGTCCCCAAAAGACTTGTCCAACAAACCCTACTAAAGCAAACTGACTGAAAAGTCATTCAACACACGTCTAGAAAAAAACGAGAATACCCTAGAAAAAAAGCTTGGAAATGAATATGTGTGTTTTCCATGTGGATAAGCAGCTCTCAACTACATGTCTATGAATAAGTAATCAGTCTGTTTGCATGCTTCAGGATTTACTAACAAGAAAAGCAATCAGACCCCAGTGCAAAAGAGAAAAAAAAAAAGCACTTCAGCTTCTTCAGCAAAATCCCTCTGTTTTACTTTCAAACGGGGCTACCCGAGGCAAAGACGAAAACACCGAGAGATGATAAAGGTCCGCACTGCTGCTCCCTACAGTCAGATATGACAGATATCTGGAGACACACAGATCACAGATGACAATATTTCACCATGGACACTTGGACGTAAAAATGACCCTTAGTTGAACTCCAGTCGAGCCGCAAATATGCTCGGTTTGATTTAGATGCTTTCCCCTCGCAGCGCCCTCCTGGCAGAAACGCAGAGAAGGAGAACAATAGGACAGTAAAATGTATCCTAATTCCAGCTGGAGATCCTAATTCAGTTCAGAGACGGCAAGGAAATGGGCTTGCGAGAGCAGACCCGGCAAATACGCAGCGGATAAGAATGATTATCCCGCAGATGAGCGGAAAGATGAAAACTAATTTAATAATAAGACCAGAAAATTCTGCAAGATAACGGGGATCTAGAGAACAATCCGAGGCCCATCTGGCTTGTACTGCACGTGCATTTGCCATTTTCTGCAGCAGGAGGGCCCCATTTATACTGGCGGTACTAAAAGCTGAGAAGCAACATTTCTCTGCACAGTTTCCCTATAAGAGAACTTCAACTTTAATATTCATTTTATTTTTTTGAGAGATTCTTTCTCTTAAGGCTCCTTACTCAACACCTTTTAAGGTGCTTCAGCTGTTTTATATTTGGATTATGTGCACAGCACCTACAGTTACAAATAGATATGCACTACACAGGGTTTCCATGGCCAGTCCCAATGTATGGTTTTCTCTAATTCTCACTTATTATAATTCCTTATTCTCAGCACAAAAAGAGAAAAAAAAGCGCTGCAGATTCTCTCCTAGAGGTAGCGGTTTGGAATCTGACTAAACATGAAGGGATTTCAAGATATTTCTAGTTTATGGATTAAAACATGAAAGCATGTCTTCTGATTTATCTGATTTATATGTAAGTATAAAAAGGTGCATCAGAATACATGCTGATGGCTCCTGCATTTTCTAGACTAAAAAATTTAAGAGTTTTTAATGCATTCAATCAACAGCAAAGACAACCAGCTTTGAATGATGAATCAGAGCTGATCAAGGGACAATTGGTTAATTTCAATCTTTGGACAATAGATAACTGCATCTCTTGTTAAGAAGCAATTCAGACATTTTTAGGCTTGTATAAAGTTAAAGATATAGTTTTCACACTTACTGATTTAAAGGGGATATCTGCAAAATCCACTTTTTTTAGCTATTAAAACTTTTTGTTTGCTTCTTTGAGACTCCAAGAGTGTAGAAATGTTTAATTTGGTCTGTCTACTTACTTTATATTCTGTTTGGGTCATATTCTTAAAGCCATTCAATTTTCTCTGTTATGTATTTAATTTTCTTAAACAATTACATAACAGTATTTGCTGAGGAGCTGCTAAACAACGTCATGGACTTTCGACTAACCAATTCTATCTGCCGTTTTTAATTTTTTTGTCGCGTTATTTTGTAGTCCAAGCTGAAGCCAAAGCTACAAGTGGATAAGTCAAAATGTTCAGTTGTTGGGTGTATTAACCCACACAATTCAAAAATGGCTGAACAGGGTGGAGTGGAACGCTCTGTGACCTGGAGGAGCGCGGGATGTGAAGCGCTTCCTTTGCATTCAAAGACACAGCGCCAAAACGAGTTGCTCTCAAACGCACCTCAGAACAGAGGCAAAACGGGGGCTGTGGAGCAATACAGAGGAAATCATACCAATGCATTGCAGTTCCACCTTATATAGACCATAACTGAATGATTTTAATGTGAAAAGGAAGCCATTAAACGGCATATGCCCCCTTTAAGTTTCTTACAACCTTATTACTCTCTATATTTTCATCCATCACCTTCAGCTTATCTGAGATCGGGTCGCAGGGGTAGCAAGTCCAGGAAAAAAAAAAACACACACATTTTTCTCCCTGACGACATCCTCCAGCTCATGATCCCAATGTGTTCCCAAGCCAGAAGGCATATATAGTCCTTCCAGAAAGTTCTGGGTCTCTGATTCCTTTCAGGAGAAACACTGTCTGATTTGAATTTGCAGACTTTATTAACTTTACGCCAGGATATTTAAAATACAGACGCTTTGATGAGGATGTTGGGGGTGGAGGTTACCAGGGGTCTCTAATTTCTGTAGTTTTTGCAAGAGGTGTCTCTTGTCGTCCTATTATGGTAGATGGTACATAAAATAGTAACACTCACACGAGAAACAAGAACTAACACTGCAGAATATTGCATAGTTTGGAGGCAAAGCAATGTTTATCACTTCACCTGCAGTGGTATTCACGTTTTGTCTGGTAAGTGTGCACCTAGGTCGAGAAACATCATCGTCAGGACCTGTAGGACCTTTTATCAAAAGCATATTGCAAGATACAATGTATTCCCAGCAGCATTTCCAGAGAAAATGGAATCAGCAAGGTGTTGACATACCTTTACACTCACCTGTACAACCTGCAAGCACATGCAGCACATGACTTTCTGCCAAAGGAGCTTTTACTATCACTCCTATAAATTTCCTATATTAAAGTAACAGAATGTGTAACACCAGTTGTAAAATACTGGCAAAAAGGTCTACTGTCTACTATCATATAAAAAGAACCCAAGCTAGAACAGCATATTTTTTATCAGGAGAGGAGAATAAGAATAACCTTAGATTTCTTTTTAGTACAGTTGCCAAACTTGCACAAAGTCAAAGCTCTGTTGAGCCCTCCATTCCCTGCTTAGTCAATCACTTAATCTGGATGGCATTAAATTGGCGTCCGGATATAAAGTAAAATCCTTGGTGTTATTTTTGACCCAGACATGTCATTTAAATCCCATGTTAAACAAGTTTCTAGGATTTCTTTCTTTCACCAAAGAAATGTAACAAAATTGACATTTCCTGTTCAGGAGTATCGCTGATAAACTAGTCCATGAATTTGTTACTTCAAGGCTGGGCCATTGTAATTTTTTACTATCAGAAAGTACACAAAATGGAGTTCAAAGCCTTCAGCTGATCCAAAAAACAGCAGCAACAGTTTTGATTAAAATTAAAAGAGAGATCATATTTCTCCTATTTTAGCTTCTCTTCTTTGGCTTCCTAGTAGATCAAGAATATAATTTAAAATTATTCTTCTAGCGTATAAAGCCCTTAATAATCAAGCTCCATCTTATATCAGAGATCTGATTACCCCGTATGTTCCTAACAGAGCACTTCGCTCTCAGACTGCAGGTCTGCTGGTGGTTCCTAGAGTCTCTAAAAGTAGAATGGGAGGCAGATCCTTTAGCTATCAGGCTCCTCTCCTGTGGAACCAACTCCCAATTTTGGTCTGTGAAGCAGACACCCTGTCTACTGTTAAGACTAAGCTTAAAACTTTCCTTTTTGACAAAGCTTCTAGTTACGAGTGGCTTAGGTTACCCAGAGCTACCTCTATAGCCTATAGGCTTAGGCTGCTGGAGGACATAAAGACCACTTTCTCACACTCTGCTACATTCTGCTACTTTTCAAATTTGTATTATTTGGTGTAATTTAAACTTTAAAGTTTTTGTCTTCTCTGTTTGTCTTAGACATAGCTATTGGTTGAGCTTTTATTGTAACTAACTGCCTGTGCTCTCTCTTATCCTATATACTTGAAAGCTGGCTCAATGCTTATCTGCTTAGCTGTGTTTCTTTCCTACATGAAGCCACTAAAGGAGCTAGCGGTGCCATTACCTTCTTCACATAGAAAGTAATTCTGGCCAGTGCTTCTGTGTTTTCCCTTTTATTTGGTGCTAATTTTAACATCAAGGGCTATATTTTTTTATAATATGCTGAATTTAAAAAAGGACATCATATTTTAACAATGTATTAAGGCAGCTGGATTAAATACTGATTTAATAAACAAAACAAAAAGAGTTTTCTTACACAATATTAAACTTAAGACATATTTATAAAATATAAATAAACGGGAATGTATTAGGTTTGTGAATAAAAACAAAAACAAGATGAATAGAATGAAAAAAGTTAGACATTTATAATCTTCATTAAACCCCTCAAAATCAACTGTGCTTATTGACATGTATTTTTCTATCATGTTACAATTTATTTTGCGTAATGTCGCCCACTGTTCAGTCATCAGACCTCGCCTTCCTAGCACATCAGTAAATTTTGGTCGAGAAGTTGACACTGCTCCACCATGCAGCATGGCTGAATGACATTATTTAGGTAATAACCTAAGGAGCTTGTTGCATGTCTATATTTAAAAGCAGAACCATATAAAATGCATTTTGCATCCTTGTCATCATTAAACAGCGTAAAATAATCCAAACTGGACTCCAATTGGACCGTTTCACGTTCCTGTTCTGGCATACCTCTACCTCCATTTCTCTTACAGCTATTATAGTCTGGCTACACTTAATGATGAGCAGAGATACCCTATTTGGATGCCCGCCACACTACAACACTGAAAGCATTTCTGTCTAAACGGACATTGTCACTTAGCTGCGTCAAACAAACTTTAATCTAATAAACCATTTATCAAAAATCAATTGTAAGTCAGTTATTTGTTTGCATTCTTACCTTCCGCTGTTACTGCATGCATGCTAATACAGACTATGCATGTTGTGAGGGATTTCTGTAAAGTCAACAACTGTCCACTGTTGCTACATGTTCATCCAGGAGGCGGGAATGCTACAAGCCAATGACTTGGTTCGATCTGCTGGATTTCAGCAGATAGAAATTTTATTATTCATTTTGATAATAAACTGAATTTAAAGCCGCGCCGTGTAATTTTTAGCAACTAGGAGCGCTAAACCTGGAAGTTACAGCTTTAGCGCCCCTGAAAGCTGCTGGCAACACCACACTATTGTGAAATTAAATCCCTCTCTGTGTCTCGGAATCTTATAACAGACCACTTTGGACCAGCAGATTGAAAAGTCATTGAGGTACTTGTAAAGAAAAGGACACATTTCCCCCTCTAGATTCCATCCTACATCAGAGAACCAAAAATCTGTCTGATCAGGTAAGTGGCATATCTGCTAGTATGTTATGTCCCCTGGTAGCTTAGCATTTAGCTTCTACAAAACTGAAAAATATCGACATATTCTGTATACAACATGCAAAATAACAAATTACTAGTCTAATAACAACAAAAACGGAGAATGGATTTTGCATCCTGATTGCTCTTTCATCAAACACCAGTGAGCAAATTCTTTTTCCAAGATCAACTCTTGTTTTTTCCTCTAGAGTGAGCCCTGTCTCGCTTTCTCCTTTTGGCCTCCTCAGATATAATGTTCCTCTTTCTGCTCGATGATGAGAAAAGTAGAAGCATGTACGGTTAACTCTTGTGTTTAAGGGGTGTTCTGGCCCACATGACCTCTAGATCACATGACCTTTCAGCGACAGATCCGACCCTCTCAAGTTACATAGGCAAGTGCTGTGGCTGACAACTTACGTGGTGCTGCTTTAATTGCATTGTTAAGATTAACAGGAATGTAAGCAACGGTCTTGAAATTTGTTTGCATGAGTTGATTGAATTAACTTATTTTACTGTAAAGTGTCTTAAGAGGACGTGTTGTATATTTGTGCTCTGTAAATGAACTGAACTGAATTAAATAGGCAGTTTTAAACTGTTGCTTTTCCAACTTCCTGTATCAGCCAGCTGTACTTATATTACTACTTTTTCTGGAAACTGGAGCAACAACGTTGCAGTGTTTGTGATATTAATACAACAAAAAAACTACATTGTTTTAAACCAGCTGAAGTTTATTATGACAAAATGTCATGGATTCCAACATCATGGCATTCTTTATTCTGTATAACAGGACCGACCTTGCAGCTCCAATGCTGCTACTGAAATGAAGGAAGAAAATACTCTATATGCACAGTGAAAAATACAAACAAGACTAACTGATTTCTATGTAAAGGAACTTGTTTTCAAAATGAGTTCACTTTTTTTATTAAAGCAAAGTATGAGAATTATAAAAAAAAGCTGTGCTACATAGTTCTGAAAATAACTGTGTTCTGATAAGTTGAAACTTCTATAGACTAACATTCATGAGCTGTTAGAACACCAGTTACATAAATCAGATGCTTACGCTGAATATGCTGTATTTTTTTTACTCTTACATCCTATAAATTTGTAGGATGTTAATGCTCAAAATACATATTTTCTTGTCTATCAATACCTGGAGGCTCTTTTCATGGTTGATCTTTCAACAAAAAAAAAAGTTGGATTCATGAAGAACCGGCAGTGTTGCCACCTCAGATATAAGAAGGATTAGTCCCCATATTTTTGCCTTGCCTTAAATGTTGTAGCGAGGGTTTTGTACTTATTTACCTGCCAAAATAGGCATCGCTTTGATCTATCAGCTCGGGCCTTGGCAGAGCTGCACAAAGGCACATCTGTGTAATGTATACTTTTCCTGGGGACTTATTACAATGCAAATTACCTTGTCACATCAACACTGATCTCAAAACTAAAAGCGCAGATTTTAAGCAACCTAGCCAAAATAAAATGCCGAGTTCCTTCCTTCCCACACAGTCTGTGAGGAGTATTTTCATTTGTTTTGCATTTTATATAGGACAGTGGGAATATGCACAACTCTGTAAAAACTCTGCTGTGTCCCAGTTTCTGCAGGTCGCTGTGTTAACAGGTTATTGATATATGTATTACCATACAGGTGCACCAAACCTGCAGACATCTGGAAATATTTTTAACTAGAGAAAGATTCAGACACAGCAGATACACACTGCCGCTAGAAAGTATTCGCACTCACATTTTGTTAACCTACACATTCAAAACAGATTAGAGTGTTTTCTTCACAAAGAGCTACTCACAGTGCCACATAATGACAAAGCAAAAGCAGCCTTTTAGATCAACCCCCCCCCCCCCCCAAGTCTTGTTTTGTTAATTCGATGGTTCATAAGTATTCATAACCATGGCTTATCGGTTTATTTAATCAGCTTTGACACCTATCATAGCCTCAAGGCTTCTTGGGTATGTTTATTTGACATCCTCTGCTCATGTTGTTATGCTGTTTTTTTTTGGGGCTCAAACTTTCTCTGCTTGCGGGTAAGTTACTCATGTTAATCAAAGAGATGGATCGCGGTGTTCTGGATGCGCGCTTCACTTAAATCATGTTCAATCAACTGAATTTACACCACCTTCACTCCAATGAAGCTGCAGGAGCATTAGGAGAATGATCGGTGGAAATCAGTATCATCGGACCCCTAGTTCCGTACCAAAGGGTATGGATATTTTGCTAGCTGTTAGGTTTATGTGTTGGTCTATATTTACCTAAATCTCTGGGGAAAAGTGCTGTAGTTTGTCATCATTAGCTGTTCTGAGTACATTTTTTTCAAGAAACCTCAACTCTATCTCAAACAAATCTTTATGTAACAAAATTTGGAAATGGGTGTGAATACATTCTGGCATCATTGTGCTTGTTTATTTCCCATGTAGCTATATAGAAAGAACTTGGTAAACCCGCGTCCTCTGAGTCACGGAACACTCACCTTGCCGACGTAAAGAGGCTCGTTTCCTGTGTACTCCTCCAACACGAAGAACTGGTTCCATACCCAGCTGCGTTTGTGCCTGTGCAGGGCCTCCCAGGAGTCTGGATCAGAGCTTGGGGACTTCTCCCCGTCCCCAGAGCTGAGATTCAGCCCCAGACAGCGGCAGCCTCTCCCCCGCAAGACAAACAGGAGCACCAGGAGAGCCAGGGCTCTGCATATGCCTGAGCAACACCAACCCATCGTCTGGGCTCCCCTCCAAAATGCACTGAAGCAAGAAGAGGAGCAAAAATTAAAAAGAACTGAAATGTCAAAACCCTTGGGCTTTTATCCGTACAGTCCGGACTCTGCGTTTCAACAGAAATCAGGAGCAGTCGGACCCTGAAAAGAGCACACAGGTTGAGGATGAATCAAACCCTGCATTTTGCTGCACAGCTCTTCTGTTTTCCCTTATCGGAGAGGGAAGCTTGGATAATTCCTCCCGCTTTGGAGCCAGAGAGCTGGACGAGAGTGTCACCGGTGACTAGATGGGGAGGCTTGGACTCTGACTCTTTGTAATTGGCACCTATCAGAACAAAAAAGAGGAGAAAGAGGAAGACAAAGACAGAGGAGAGAAGAGAGAGAGGAGTGTCAGCAGAATTGCCTCAATGACCGCAGTCACTTCTGATAGGGAGTAATGGGCCTGCAGATGCAATGATAATGGCATTTTTCCAGTAATCCTAAAGAAATTGGTTTTAAAAAAAATGAATAGCGAGGACAGGTAGTAAATGCAACATACACACTCTCACCTTCAAATGCAACAAAGAGAATCAAGTGAGGTCAAAGTGTTAATAAGGGTAAGATGGAGGGAAAAATGACGGCGCTTTTCGACGAATGCCAGCAAAGAGGTTTCACACCGAGCGAGACAACAACAGCATAACAATCTAAGGCCGTTCAGCTGCCTCATAATTATCCAAGCCTCCTCTCACCAAGGTCATTATTTTGTCATATTTTCTTTCTATAAGATGACGGAGACAGTGGATGGGACTCGCCACTCGACTCTAACAAGCCACATGATCATAGCGGTGCACATTCTCATCACTGCGATTAAAAATAAATCTGAGCTGTCAGCAGCGTGCATGAAGGCCCGGGCGATCCTGACCTCTACTCCAAGTGGGAAAAAGCATGTTGCACTGGCCTGAGCAGAAGAGAGGGGGTGAAGGGGCCGGACAGGGGTTTGGGGGAAGAGGGGGGGTACGGGTCTGCCTCGCTACTATCGACATGCTGTGACAGATCCCCCAACCCCCCTACCCAGTGACGCCAGAACATGACGACTTGTCAGAGCTGAGGACAGCGTCAGGCTCTGACAGATAATGTTCTTCATGTCACAATGCATCCTGGCAACTTCATATGACGGCTGCTGTTATCAGTCTGTTTGAGGCATAACAGTAACTTCAACAATGAACACAGTGCCTCTCAACCGTATTTATTTAGTCACATGTACATACATGCTGTAACCCCAAACTGCTTTATATTCTAATGGGCTAATGTGCGAGGAACCGACACAAAGCAGTGCACAACTTCAAAATAGAACACATATTTCTTAAAGGTGTTACTCTAAGGGGCTGAAATGTCCGTCTCTTTTTCTTTGCAAATAACTTTACTCAGTCAAACTGGATGGAGATGAGCATCAGTTCTAATACATGGATACATACTATGATGTACACCTGGCTGTATGTTTAGGGTTGTTGTGTCAGACTGCCTCAAATCTTTTGCAACGTCCACCGGTTAGCATTCGGCCAAATAGCCTACATGTAGTTTTGTGTCCCCTACATCAGCAGTCTCCTTCTGAACTTCTCTTCGTTAAGTTCATAATTTGCCAAGATCGGGGGAAAAACTGATGTTATTAAGAGGTTCAAGAATGAGGGGAAGATGGCGCGGGAGATCGACAGGCGGATTGGTGCAGCGTCTGCTGGGAAGCGGGCGCTGTACCCATCCATTGTGGTGAAGTGAGAGCTGAGCCAAAAGGCGAAGCTCTCAATTTACAGGTCGATCTACGTTCCTACCCTCATCTATAGTCACAAGCTTTGGGTCGTAACCGAAAGAACGAGATCCTGGATACAAGCTGCCGAAATGAGTTTTCTCCATAGTGTGTCTGGGCTCTCCCTTAGAGATAGGGTGAGGAGCTCAGTCATCCGGGGAGGACTCAGAGTAGAGCCGCTGCTCCTCCACGTCGAGAGGAGCCAGTTGAGGTGGCTCGGGCATCTGGTCAGGATGCTTCCTGGACGCCTCCCTGGTGAGGTGTTCTGGGCACGTCCCACCGGGAGGAGGCCCAGGGGAAGACCCAGGACACGCTGGAGGGACTATGTCTCCCGGCTGGTCTGGGAACGCCTTGGGGTTCCTCCTGAGGAGCTGGCCCAAGTGGCCGGGGAGAGGGACGTCTGGACCTCGCTACTGAAGCTGCTACCCCCGCGACCCCGGAAAAGCTGATAAGACGAAGAGGATGGATGGATGGATGGTTGTTAAGAGAACCTGTTTTTTAAATAAAACTGATTAAAAAAGTTTTTTCAAATTATGTACTCTTTAACAACTTTCTGACAATCTGACATTAATGTTTTTTTATTTATATAGCACATTTAACAGCAACACAATGTTGACCAAAGTGCTTCACATAAAGGTAAAAACAAAAAAAGCTAAATCAGAAGACAAAACGGTTACCTGACTCCGCCAGATAGATTTGCTCCGCATATCCATCTGGAAACCTTCTGTTGAAGTAATTTTGGGAAGGGGCGAAAATACTGGTTAGCTGATTGGCCTATGTTGGTGATAGACGGGCCAAATAAACCAATCAGATTCGTCGTCGCTCGTAACAGAGCGACGACGAAAACACAACCACAAGCCAAGCTACTCTTGCTGCTGCAGGTAAAGGCTCGTTAGCTCAGCAGAGAAATACTCTGTAATTCCGATAAAACTTGCTCGATAGCCACGCTAACGCTAGTTTCATCGGCTGAAGCCGCCATGTTGTTTAGACTGAACTGTCGCGCTTCCCGTTGCGTCACACCTCAACCCGCCTCAAAGCCAACGCTGATTGGACGTTCGTTTGGTGAACGGCTCCAAATTTTCTTTAACGGAGAGTAGCCAGACTGATCTGCGAGTGAAACCTTGAAAGCTCGCGAGATCAGGATGGTCTCACGAGGCTAACAAAACGGACCAATACAATAAAATAGGATAAAAAGAAAACTAGAACATAGAGACATCACAACCAGCAAAGAGCAAAGTACCAGTACCGCTTCTCAATACAATTTCTGACAGTGAACAGTGGGCCCAAATTGGTGGGCCGAGAAGTACTACTAGTCCACTTCCTGTGCCACTGTCCTACATGGCTTGTGACAAACTGCAAATTATATTTCCATTGGCTCTCATCTTTCACACTTTCATGAAGGGCAGATTAACAACCTGTAAAACAGATTCTCCCACCTGAGCAGTGAATCTGTGTATTTCCTGCAAAGGTATCATGAATCTCTTGGCTGATTCTCTAAACACGCAGTTTAGACAGAATGCCATATCTTTGATTAGGTTTGGACTTGTTCCACACTCCTTCAGCATTTGGACAGTGGACTGGACGGTCCTTAGTGAGACGTTAAATGCTTGGGACACTGTTTTATAACTTAATCCTGCTATAACTTATCCGGTGAACTTTGTTCACTAAAGCTACCAATCCACAGGGGCCCCTGCAGAACAGTGTGATTCATACTAGAAAAACAATGCACAGGGATGGACTCTTTTTAATAACGATGCTGGTGGAGATTCTGAGTCATCCATGACATGTCAAGCGAAGTCCAGCTTTCTTCCACTTAAGCCTTGAGGAGGTTTACTAATTATCTGTCTTGATAGAGTAAATTGGTTTAAAGGAGCTATATGTAAGATATTTACCGTAAAGTCAACCTGAATCATTCTCATTTGTCACTCAGGATGGAAGCAACATTCCCTTTGAACAATTGGTCCTCTCCATCAACAATGTCTTAGTCAAGTTTTTCTCCTTTCAAACCTAGAGGTACGGTCGAGAACTACTTCGGTTCAGAATGTAACCCGTGTTTACTTCCTGGTTCCTGAGCCAATCATATGAGATTTCCCAGGGTTTCCAAAACAGAACACAGCATTTGGTATTTTATCTTGGAAAAAGAGCATCAGCCTGCTAATATAATATATAAGACCTATCCTGTGTTAGTAAAAATTCACAACAGCAACACATTGCTTAAAAACGGCATATTAGATTGTTGTGATTGGCAAGCTGTAGTACCGATTTCAGCCACAAGAAGTCAACATTACTTATAGCTCCTTTAAGAGTAGAGATGCACTGATCCAGTTTTTTGCATTTGTTACTTCAAGGCTGGGCCATTGTAATTTTTTCACTATCAGGAAGTCCACAAAATGCAGTTGAAAGTCTTCAGTTGATCCATAATGAAAATCAACAATAGGGATCATATTTCTCCAATTTTAGCTTCCCTTAATTGGCTTCCTCAATCAAGAATAGAATTTAAAATTCTTCTTCTCACAAATAAAGCCTTTAATAATCAAGCTCCATCATATATCAGAGCTCTGATTACCCCGTATGTTCCTAACAGAGCACTTTGCTCTCAGACTGCAGGTCTGCTGGTGGTTCCTAGAGTCTCTAAAAGTAGAATGGGAGGCAGATCCTTTAGTTATCAGGCTCCTCTCCTGTGGAACCAACTCCCAATTTTGGTCTGTGAGGCAGACACCCTGTCTACTTTTAAGACTAAGCTTAAAACTTCTAGTTACGAGTGGCTTAGGTTACCCTGAGATATCTCTGTAGGTCTTCTGCTATAGGCTTAGGCTACTGGACGACATCAGGATCTAATTTTCTCACTCTACTGAGTTCTACTGTTCTCCAGTTTGCATTGCTTGTCGTCATTTCAGCTTTTAACTTTTTGTTCTCTCTCTTTTTTTCTTCTTCATAGTAGGTACACCTGGTCTGGCGTTCTGTTAACTGTGACATCATCCAGGGGAGACAGATCAACCACTATTACCATCTAATGTAGAACAGATTACTGGATCAATGTGTGCTTCTGTGATTTTGTTGTGTCTCTGCTCTGTCTTCTGTAACCCCCGGTCGGTCGAGGCAGATGACCGTTCATACTGAGCCTGGTTCTGGTTCTGCTGGAGGTTTTCCTTGCTGCAAAGCCATGAACAATGCAGACGACTCTCCCTGTGGCTCTACGCTTCTCCAGGAGTGAATGATGCTTGTCGGGACTTTGATGCAACCAACTGGGTTCCCTTATATAGGAAATTTTTGACAAATCTGTATAATATGATTGTATTTGACTTTGGAAAGTGCCATGAGATGACATGTTTCATGAATTGGCGCTATATAAATAAAATTTAATTGAATTGAATTTTTTTCTGATACAATCCGATATTGATACCTGGGCTAAGTGTATCAGCCAATACCCAATACCGATCCAATACTACTGTTAACTGAATGAACCGCAGACTTGCCATGAGGCTAGGCATCAGGTTTGACATAAACAGTGCTAAAAAAAGGTCTACGGGCTCTTTAGCATGGTTCTTTTGGAGGTGCTTAATTAAGTTTGTGGTGTTGAATTTACCAACTTTATCACCACCCCTCGTAATTTTCAAGTTGCAGATATTGCATGCTGTAGTCGGAATTGTTGTGTAAGTTTAAATTTTTCCAAATAGCAGACATAGCTCAGTCTGGCGCTGGCTCCATGTTGCTCTGTGTTTGCTCATCGCTAGCTGCTGTGCATGCTCTGCATGAGGACGTAACCAGCGTTGAAAACATAGAATTGAAGTGACTAGATTGTATCTGTATTACTGTGTATGATATTAATAAAAGAAGAAAGAAGTGACTGGATCGGAATGCAAGATCTGCGACATTCATCCGATATCCGAACCAGCTAATTAGTCAATATTGGAGCCGATATCTGATCCGGGTATCTGATCGGTGCATCTCTATTTAGGAGCCTATTATTTATAGGTATCATATTAAACGAGGTAGAACACAAATGCACAACACACATTTTAGGTTTTTATCAATACAAAGGTTTGAAAACCATGTACCCTTTTCCATCCATTTCACACTCCAACCACTGTGTGTTTGGCCGGTCAAGTAAAAATAGAAGAGAAAAATAATAATTGAAGTACTTATGAGACAAAATGTGAAAATGTTCAGGGAGTGTGAATGTTTTCTCACTTTGTTCCAAAGTCTCATGAAACCAAGAGTGAATTCTGAAGTTCGGGAAAATGTTTTCACCTGCATTTGACCGCACGTGCATATGTTTGTTTCCTCTCTGACCTCTCTTTGTCTCTCCTCTATGCAGAGTATTGGCACAGCCCTGGGTGAGAAAGGTAATTGCTTTGGCATACAGTGACCTCCTTCTTCCCACACAGATCCCTCCACTTCTCATTTTACTTCCTCTCCATTCCCCTCAAGCATGATAGGAAGAAAAAAAAAACAGCACACCACACACATCCTGTGGAAGTGATTTGTTGTACTTCACCACAGGAAAGTCATTAGGCAACGCTAATAATTAATACAGAGATAAATCACAGCTGCACAGACTGTCACCTCTGCACAGACAACTAGATGTTTGCGAGAGAGATCCTTGGCAGTTACATATTTATTTCAAATCTCTGTGTGTTTTGAGCCTGCCAGCTGAAAAAAAAAGGCATGAACTCATCCCAATCGACTGAAGAAGTCGAAAAATATGGACACATTAACACACTCTTTATTGCGATTTAGTGGCAGAGGTGAAAAGTGGAGCAGATGTGGCTGCAGGGCAACACGACTTGCGAAGGCCGGCCGCAGCGCTGGTGTTGTTCGCCGGGGTCGACTCGAGCCGACTTAATGCATGTCATTTCGCTAAAGCACCAACGCCAGAGAGAGGAGATGGGAGCCTCATACAGATTGGAGATAATGCAGCTGTGGTATACAAGAAGTGGGCTCACTAAAGCAGATATTGGCTTTTTTATTTAATGAGTTTTCTTCTGATTTACCATCGAGTTGATTTTAATTTATTAGGCATGTCACGCACTGAGGAAATCAATGTTTTATTTTTTTTTTCTCTTCTCGATGCAGTTGTTTATCATTTAGAGAAATAAAGCATCAAATCTAAATGAAAATGTATGACTGGCAACACGAACAGGGACGTGACGACTAGATCTTCATGCAGTCCTAGGATTTCTTCGCTTTAGTATGAAAACAGATCAGACCCTGATTAGGAAAGCAAAGTAAAAGCATCATATCTAATTTTATCACCACAGATGATGAGTTTCTGCCGAGTTTTGTGCAAGAATGAGGGGTGTTGATAGGAAGAGGGCTTAATTTCTCCAAATAAAAACTGTGACTGTGGAGCCAAAAGCCTCTACCGATAGCACTCTGAAGTTTTTTATTGAACTTTTGAAAAGGAAATGTGCTTTTAAAGTTACCTAATGCCTTCTGTTTGATAATGGTGTTGCTTTAACCACCTTGCATTTTCTTAAACAGTATAATTGTGCAGCAAAAAAGCATTAGAAAATATATTCTTGACTTGGAATCTGTATGTACGATTCGACTGGATTGACTTGTTTGTGATTGACGTGAGTTGGGAATTGTCGCTACATAATTAAACTGAAACGGAATTGGATGCAGGGACATTCTAAAGTTTTACTTTTCAAAAGGAAAATACCTTAAAAATCAACTTTTAAAAAAGTTGCCTTCTGGTGAACAAAGGAGATGTCTGCACGAAGGTCTTTGCATTGTGATGCTGCCAAACCCTTTAAATGTTACTACATTTCAAGACAGCCAAGGAAAAAGTATTCTGACATCATGACAAAGTTTCACCAACTCTGGCTAACGTCCTTCACCATGCTAAAAAAAAAACAAAAACAAAAAAAAAAACAGCATGGCGCTACCACCATGGTGGGAGGGTGGCACAAATATAGTGCAAAACAGCTCAAGCTCACTCGCGTTGTGCGTAGAGAGCTTGTTTTGAAGTATCATATTTATCTTATTCCCACAGTAGAGGAGTTTGTGGAGCCAAACTCTTTTGAACGCACACATGTATTAATTCACCTTTCAAATTTTCCTTTAAAGGGACAGTTAGCCTTTCTTTGAAATAGGAAGTATAACCTGCTTGTGCTAAAGCATTTGCAATGGTTCCCTTCCTCACCTGCCAAAAGTCCCTAAACTTTGGCAAAGATTACAGAATTTGTAAAAAATACAGTATTCAAACATCACCACAAATCTCCACCGCTTGCTACGTTCCCTGGCCCTGGTGAAGAGTAGTGTCTCTCCAGCATGATGCTGCCACCATCATGTTTCAGCTTTCACAGTGGTGAAGCATGGCTGCACTTATAATCTGTCTGCAACACACGAAGCCTTGACAATACAAATTAAAAAATCCAACCATGGAGCCAAAAGCCTTTAACACTAGAAAATGCAACTGATTCATTTCACTTTTGAATGTCAACTAACTTATAAATCTTATTTCAATAAGACACGTTTTCCCTCTCTAAACCAAGGAAAGGTGGCTGCATTAGAATATTTGGAATGTTTTTATGTCAAACTAAGTTAAGATTCTGGAAATAACTTTCGCGATTCCAAAATGGAAAAAAAACAACCCCGAAGCATGATGCTGCCAACCCCGGGGGATGGTGGCACATGTGAAATAGCTGAAACATTTGAGCTGAATTTAGATATACTCAAACATCATAAGAAAGCATCAGCGATCGGGTGCCAGGTGAGTCTGGCTGGCACCGCCAACCACTGTTGGATCGCCTATGGATACTCATCGTTGGCCGGTTGTCAAAGCGACGGCGCTAAATTAAGTGAAAATGTGTAACAAGCTGTGAATTCAAAATGTCTCCCGGTCTTCCGCTGGCTCTGTGTTCTCTTGCTCTAATCCCATTTGCCAGGCTCACAACAGGATTACCAGCATCGCAGCCTCTCACTTTACCAATCGCACACTCGCTCCGATCTGTCCGCTCATCCATCACTGTAAAGGTGCGGCAAAAAACTCCACGACAAGCAGTGCAAACTTTGGGTTAATTATGTTTTAGGATGGCTCCTAAATTAAGATCCCTCGTCTTTGTCGGGGTAACCAGCGTGCACATCAGCAAAGGTTGTCGTTTGTTTGTTTTTTTCCTTCTTTGTGTTTGAATAAAAACGAATAGCTGCCAGATACCGTAATAAGAAGATTTCTTGATTTTTACTGTCCTGCAGGAGCTTCCGTGTTATCCTTCAGGTTATTTACAACACACACACCGAGAGGAAGGTAGAGCGCAGACTCCCGCTGAGCCAGAAGCTTGAACCTGAGCCCTCTGGCTGAAAGGATCCTCTCCCTGGTTCCTACCAGTCCTTCATTGATTTGATTTGCCTGAACACTTTCTGTAGATATGCAGCTGATTGAACTTTGCCAGCTGAAGAAATAATAAAAAAAATTAAAGCAGATCGATGTGACTGAGAGGTTTTATTAAACGTAGAAGCTAGTTTTCTTTTAAGGAAGAAAATATGCATTTAGAGATATTTTGGGGGGAAAATGTTAGCAGTTTGGAAGTTGCCTCTGACAGTTTTTGTGTGAAGAAACATCTCTATTTCCAAATCATCTTTCGGATTTCATCATTAAATAGTGAAAAAACCTTTTTAATGATAAATGGCTCGGAAACTGTCTTTTTTTTTTTTTTTTGCATCAGCGTAAATAAAACTTGAAGTTTAGATTTATCAACCAATAGCTGGATTCTGACATACCAACAACCAACAAGTGCATGGGTTCATACCTGCATTAAATGAGGTGATGAAATGGTGCTTTATGTAGCCTTTGATGGTTTTTCGTGTCGTCTGGGGCATACAATAAGAAATTCATTGCTCATACATTACATATGATCTTGGATGTGGGCATTTTGAAAACTGGGTTTGCCTCAGTGCAAGTTTTCAAAGGGGGCGGGTTTGGGTGGTGTGCTGGGGCACTGGCTGAGGTGGAGGTCTCACACCAAAAACCTAAAGCCTACACATGATTTTTATTTGAATGTATTATGCCACTGTCATATATCGAGGTGGGGACAAAGTGAAATGGTGGTTTAAAAGTTACTTGCAAAAATAAATCCAAATGAAATCAATAAATGATTTGAAAACGAAAAAGCTGTGGGATTTAACACTGAATTTATTTAATAATAACTATTTGTCATTGAAGATTGTTTTGTTCTGTCTTTAATTAATGTAAAGAAACATATACAAACAGATCTGAGCAGAAGTGAGCAAAATTATTGGGCATGTGATCCACACAGTTTTTATTCTTGTTAGAATTGTGAAATTAAGTTTTTTAGGTGTGCATATTCACACATCACATGTTCAAGCAATGTTATAATGTATCAAAATAGTTTTTTGTTTCCATTGTCAGCTTATTTTAGGAACTAATGATGATTCTGTAAAAAGAAAATCTAATTATCCCTGAAAGGTTTGAGAATGGCGCTGAATATGAAACTACAAGCTGTCTGAACTGCTAATAGCATCAGTTTTTTTTGCTTCTTAAAAAGGGGGTTGAAATTCTGTGAAAGTTCCCTTATTAGTTTAATTGAATATTTAATTTAATTTAAGAACATATATAGATTAGACGTCTCAATTAATCTCAGCAGGGAAAAGAGCCTTAACAGTGCCTTTCAACATTAAATGAATGCAAACAACACTGGAAAACAAAATAACATAAAACAACAGCATAACTGAGTTGAGATATAATGATGTGAAACCTAAATACATTGTCTAGAAGCTGAGACCAGAAGATCACAGCCAGCTGTGCAAATGAGCTCAATATGTCTGCGAGGAGTCATATCGTCTGATATTTTAAGAAATGTGTATTCCTGAACTCATCGAACCTTCGCGGGTCCCTTAATTGCTCCACTCCTTTCTCTTGGACATAAAAAATAACGCTTTTGTTTAAAGATTGCCATACTCAATGTATTCCCTTTCTCTTTCATAAATCCAATGTTTTTAATTTAGTCCTCACAATCATTACAAATATTCATAAATATTATTACTATTTCTTAATATTTTAATTTTTTATTTATTTTTTTCAAAAGGATTGGTTCTCATAGAGCCAATTTAGGCAAAACATAATTTGCTGCAAGGTAGGGCATTGATTATCTGAGCCAGGGAGTGTAAAAGATCTGCAAACAGCATTATGATTCTGATACAGTTGGTTTATGTGTACAAAGTCCTTAAAAGTCGTCAGAAAGTAAAACTCACCCTCAAACCTTTATATGCAAAATGTCAGATTTTACAGAAAATGAACACCGATCTTCACCTACTGCAAAACAAATAAAGCAGGACATTTGAGTGGAGTTTCTATTAAATAGAAATTAATTTGCAATGCTAGTTTATTCAGCATGCATTGTGAATGGAGGCCACTGGCACCGGCACACAAAAAGAAAAAAAAACAGATTAATGTGTTTTGTTTAAAAAGGCTGATTATAAGGACTCCGAAAATCGTGAAAGCTGTAATGTAACTCCATCCAAAAAAGATACACACCGGCTCAAACTGCATGCATCTGCATCAACAATGCAAAAGTTATCAAGCTACATTTTCTGTGACCTCGGCTGCTTTGACCCCCCTGTTAAGCAATCAATCATGGCGCATTAGCTGTCAACACAGCTGCAACGTGCAGGAAAAAGTTCGCAGCGCGCCCGGATCCGACCAGCCAGCCACGGTTTACCCCCGATAAAATATGAACTGCAACATAACATGCACGACATATAACCAAAACGATTAAAACCGGCAGAAGTTCGGAGGGGGGGAAATAGATCAGCGGAGAACAATTAAGAACACACCGGGAGGTGGTAAATAAGCGCATGATGGGGAGCCAGGCAGCAGGGAAGCGCCGACAGTAACATCCTATGTCGCGCCCGCCGCAGGAAACCCGTGTCCGTGGAATACTAAGACATGATAAGCGATGGGGTGAAAAAAAAATGCACGGATAATCTAAACAAAGACATGAATGAGAGGAGCAACGAGAAAGAGATGACTCTAAAAAGATGGCATGCTCTTTAAAAAAAAAAATTATTAACATTTACTTACCAAAAGAACTTCGTGTGGATGGAGTCCCATGGTAAAAGTTGCGCATTTCCTCTCTTTGGAGCCCATAAAGAAAGCCAGGTTGTGACAATTGGGGAGTTCGAAGTTATCATGGTGGAATTAGTCCCGGAGAGGCTGGGGAACGTGCGTCGGATCGCAGCGTAAACGCTGAGC
>NC_046381.1:7016475-7114332 GCF_011125445.2 Fundulus heteroclitus
TACCCAGCCGTTTAAATATGTAATTTCATTAAGCTTGAATTAAACAGCAAATTAAAAGTCAAATTGTGAAGTAAGCTGGAAAGACTCAAAAATCCTTTTTTTAAGAGTGTAAGGGTAAGAGATTTCTCCTATGAAAGGATATAGATTAGTCATGAGACAGACAGCCATTACTGGTTAAAAAATTAACACCATTATATTAAAGGAAATGGTGGCCTAGTGGGCCATTATTTTTTGCTTGTGTCCTGGGAATATCCAGAGGTCAGCAGGATGAATCCCACAGACTGCAACTCTGTGTCTCTGATTAAGACCCTTAGCCCCAGAATGCTCCCTGGCAGCCTAACGGATGGGTTAGATGCAGAGAACAAATTTCTTTGGAATTTACACAGTTGCAATGACAATTAAAGATTATTATTATTATTATTATTATTATTATCATTATTACTATTACAAGCCCAGAGACTAAACAAGAATGGACTAATGAACCTAAAACCCAGCATTAACATAAACCCAACACCAAAAAGCTCGGGGAACATGACATAATTTCTGCTGAAAGAGTTGTTGCTCTTCAGTAATCTTGATGAGTTTTGGAAGCAGTCAGTAGACAGATTCGTATTAATCTGAGGAAGTGAAATAAACTACCTGTGTGATAGTTGGAGAAAAATCCCAGAGGGAGAAAACTCATTATCTGCACTGATTAAATAGATATCACCTACAGGAATATCAGTTAAATGTATTTAAGCATGTGAGCGGTGTGTGAAATTAAAGCTGTTATAAGATCATTTTACAACACACACACACACACACACACACATATATATATATATATATATATATATATATATATATATATATATATATATATATATATATATATATATATATAAAACAAGTAGAAAAATGCAAATAAGGTTTAACATGTGATTATTAAATCATTAACATGTAGCAAATTATTACCATGCCATTTCCCCACTGTGCATGTAAACAACTTAATGGATTTGTTGGGATAATCAGAGGAGGACAATAATGAGATTATTGCCTGTAAACACAGCTATAGTGCTAATTACGGGCCCGGCCCTGGCTGTCTGAGATGGCTCTGATTAGCTGCGGCAGAGCCACGTGAAGATGGAGGATTTGATTTCTCTCAAGTGACTGAAAGAGGTGATGTGTTTGGAGTTCAGCTGTGAGGGGAGGAGAGGCGGAGAAGACGGAGCGATTTTAAGCGCCAAGAGATGATTGAAGTGTGTTAAACAGTTCCGGGAAGTCTTAGGAGCAGTTTGGAAAAACGAGGAGATTGCTGCCAGAGCGCCCACAGAGCAGAGAGCTCCCGTAGGAGACATCAGCTGTTTCTGTGTGTCGGCCTCATTTGTTCTCACTTATTTGAACAGACTCGACACATCAGCAGATGCAATGTATCAGGGTTTATTTCTTTTGGACTGAAGATTTGTTTTTTGTTTTTTCGTTTGGTTTTTGCTTTTCCTCCATTTTGATGGCTTTGCTCACAGTTTCTCTTACAACATCCAATTGAGTGCCAACATATAAAACTGAGGTTTTCATAACTAAAGCTGCTTGATACGTCTGTGAACACAAAAACTGAATTCACCCCATTACTGTCATATTAATAAATATAATTCAGTTGCCTCAAAATCTTACCTAATTTGTAAATAGACTCCATGTTTTACTAAGTATTACTTTGTATTACTTTGTGTTGGTCTATCACTTTAAATCTCAATAAAAAGCATAATAGGTAATAGTTGCTACGTGACCAAATATTAAAAGGTTCAAGGGGAATTCATATTTTTGCAAGTTGTTGTATGAGAATACATAATTTATGACGTCATATTATAAATTTGATTGGATTTTTAATGCCTTTGTTTAAATGTATTCCTTAAAGTGCATTGTAAAAACAACAAATTTGATGAAACTGTAAATCCAAAATGTGAAAATAAATCCAAAACAACCAACATTAGAATTTCACAAATAATTTTGACTAATAAACTTTACTGCCAGTCATTTGTGGCCTATTTTTGCAATAAATACCTCAAGCAAAAACAATTGAATGTCATGTCATCCTTGTTCATAGTTCAACAGTGAAAATGTCTTACCTTATATCACAACACCAAAGTGAACTAGTTCACATTGTTTTGTTTTTTTATTCCTCATGAGGTGGTGTTTGCCAAAACAGTGATTAATTATTGGTGTCTGAGGCGCTGCGATAATCAGCACATTCATTATTTAATTGCATTTGCAGCATTTGGATTCTGTTCTCTGGCTCCTTACGCTGTCGGTTTTCCTATTTTACAGAGATGGTTATCAGAAGGTTCACCCTGTTTTAATACCAGAGATTTATGTATCAGGACATTAGGGAAGTGATATGGTATTTACAGGAACAATACTTTAAATGTTCAGAAACACAACGAGGAAGCTAAAATGGAAACAGTGTAAAGAACTGAGGGCTTTCCATAATTCAACAACTGGTGGAGCTAAAACTAACTGAAAAAACTTTAAATAATTGTTTTCTGTCTCTTTATCAGTCTGTTATGAGTTGTTGAGAGATTTTCCTTCCTACATGGAATACTCTCCAGCAGGATCTGAAACAATTCACTTTGATTCCTCTCTAGGACATATTTTAATTTCTTTTAAGACAACTTGCTCTTTTTTATCATATTTTGTTAGCTTATTTATTTGAGTCGAATGTTCTAATTACTTGTATTGTTAGTTTTTGTTTGTAAAGTTTGGTTTATGAAACAGGTGTCTCTTGAAAATGAGATCTTGGATCTCAGTGAGAATACGTGTATGAATAATGTTAAATAAATACAACATTGCTTTGTTTTATTGAAGATTAAAGACATTTTTATGAACATTTCTCGTAAGGCATTTCAGTCAAGCTAAAGTCAAAACTGAACAATTTACAAACAATCCCCCCCCCACAGTAATTCTGTTTTGGATTTGCTCCGCAGTTGGGATCATTGCAATGTTGGTGACCCAATTTTAGTCAAGCTGTTCACATTAAATACTAGAACTACTTAACTTTGGTTAACAGAAGATCCAGTGATGACTAAACAGAAACCCGGAACTTAAATACATATAATAAATACAAGACACAGGTGTGGCGTGATCAATGGGTAACACAAACGACTGGAAGGCAACTTCGGAAGAGGAACTAGAAGGGTGTGAGAAACAGTGAATGAAAACATACACAATAACAGAAAATATGCACAATACCATTAATTAAACTCATAAATATATAATCAGAAGCACCTAGAGATCGAGAAATTTGGCAGATCTTCCATCCCCCGAAAAGATTTACAACCATCTAAAATATTTTGCACTTGTGAATAAATTAAAGATAGATTTTTTTAGAGGATTTGAATAATTGATCTAATTGTTTGGCAGTGGCTTGATAATCCTTCCCTGATTGACAGACAGCAACAGCTGCTTCCCCAAGGTGTTTGTTAATTTCTTTCCCTCCTGGCATTGTGTTAACGCTCACCTGACCTGATGCATTCCCAGAGCCCCAGCTTTTAAAAAGCCAGTTGCACTTATTGATCAATTATTTATGTTATGTTTAAGCAACTGACTGATCCTTTGCTTCTTAAATCCTATGGAAGCAAAAAGGTTATATTTTGTGTTTTGAGTAGAGCTCTTCTACTTTGGCTTTTCTTTATTACCTAGTTATTGTGAGGATTACACTGAATACTTAACATTAGATACATTAGATTAGATTAAACAATTTTAGAACTATGTAAGGCCCGGATCACCATTATTTTGTCACGTTGTAAAACTTTAGAAATTAATGATTTGCTTTCTTTTTGCCTTGACTGTACATTTATGAACCTTGTTGTAATAATCAGGATGTAACTGTGGCATAAATGTTAGCGAAATCCAACTGACAGACTATTTGTTTGAGATTATTTTAGGACAAATATTCAATTTTTGTGAACTGAGAATAACTTTTATGTAATAACTTTTTGGAAAACCCCAAGATTTAGGAGCTAATTATCCTCAAAGCCATGCAGATGCTTATTTACGGCTTTGATTACACACATACTCACTCTCTGGCATCAAGCTACTTCCACACTCGTCTCTTCCTGGTGCCCTTTTCACATTGATAGAAAAATGACCGCTTAATTATGCCAAATAAGCCCCCCTCGCCCCCACGCTCCCCACCCCCCGCCCAATTTCCCCTTCTCCTAGGTATTTTACTTTGTTACAAACAACACCTGTTGATGAAGACACCTCGGCAGTTAGCATGACAACAGATCCATGTGTGTGAGTTGTGTTTTTCAAAGGTGCGGTCAGGTTTTCCGAGATTCGGTTGTTGTTTTTTTCCCCTTGATGAATCAAAGCCACAGATAATGATAAAATGGATCAACAACCTTTGGTGTTCTTAATTATTCTGATAAAAAATGAAAGTCCATTTCTAACAATGTTGTCAGAGTTCCTTTTTTATTACCTGCAGTATCATATTTTTGTTTTATCTGGTCAGATAACAATTCACTTCAACCAAAAAAAAGATGTGTGTGTGTGTGTGTGGGGGGGGGGGGGGGGTATTTAGTGTGTATTGCTGCAGCTTTGAAAGCTCAGCACAGTCAGTGGTTGTTCTTTTTTTTTTTTTCGTGCATTCATAGGCTCCCGTTTCACACTTCCATTTTTGTGCTTTTGTGTGTAGGACTGTAGATTGATTAATCACAGAAAGATTTTGCAGCTCTTCTATGAGTCAGAGATAAAAGTAAAGTGAATTTCTATTTTCCTGATATCATAAAAAAATTAGTCTTCCTTTCAGAAGTAGGAAATCAAACAGTAACTACTTGGTAGGCGAGCAGCAACTGTCACATTTTTTGATGCCAAAGCAGCAGGACCAATGCCTCTCCATCAGCCCGTGTCCAAAGTTTAAATGGTAAACCGCTCTGCTGCCTAATGGATGGCCATTGACTGCACCACCGCTACCATTATTATTTTTTTCTTTTATCTCAGCTATTTACAACAGTATCAGGATAAAAGTCTTGCAGCAGACCCAACACTTTGCCGTCCAGGCTAAACAATGCTAGATGCCGGCACTGATGTCTAACACGCATCTTACCATCCTACACGTGTTACTTGGAGCTGTAAATAATACATCTTATTATCCAAGTGATGAAGATTAGACTGCAAAAGTAGTTGCTTGGAGTACATTCATTCATACAATCGCATTGTCATTCTGTCAGCTTGTTCATCCCGCTGCCTCCTCAGCTGTTGGGTAATTCGGGTTGCATCTCAACAGCGAGCCTTCTGTTCTTTCATGTATCACTGAGGATTATCTCCATCCACAACCGAAAAAGAAAAAAACATCCTAATTGTAGAAGACAGAGTAAGAGACCTGAAACAAGAGTGGCCACCGTAAATTTGCACACAGACATTTTTTAACAGAAACACTCTGGGATACAAAAGGGCTTTGAAGTGACCAAGGCTGTTGATGGAAATTGCGACACCAATACAGCTCCATCATTTATAATATTTATCTTGATTATAAACATGTTCTTATTTCTTAGCATGTTTTAATAAATAAATATGTCATCCATATTTAGACACTCTCTGCAGGATAAAGTGCACAGGCAGGGAAAACAAACCAGAGGAAGCAAACAGGAGAAACCAGCAACTGGGAGGTGAATACAAGCTGTTTAAATACTGGAGAGCAAAGGGAGACAGATCATGGAGAGCAGGTTGAGGTAAGATGACGATGGAAAACAGGTGAGCAATGAAGGTAGAGAGTTGAGCAAGACAGAGAATAATGGAGAGGACAGACAGGACGAAAACACAAATCTAACATAAACAAGATACAGAAGGAACTAACAGTATCTACTAAATAAATTAACTAACAGTAAAGCTTAAAGAACTGTATAATCTGCAATCCCAGGAACTAAAAGAGTCTGTCTAAAACAACAAATGTCGTGGGGATTGTGACAGTTAAACTACAGAGTATACTTGGATGTAAACACAAACTTGAATTCCTCAGTACAATCAATAATGCTTTCTTCACCATCTTGGGTTTTCCAAAACATTCCAAGTCTTTTCTACCTTTGAGAAAACTTGCAGGCAAGACTTTGAGGATAGAACGACATGGCCATGCAGACTGACAACATTAAAGACACTAAGAATGTTTTGGGGTTCATGGATCATTTAAAGCCAATAACATTTAATGCAAAAAAAAGGGAAACTGATCAAGAATAATGCTGAGATTTTTTTCTTTTTTTAACTTTATGTGTTAGTAGTTACAGTTAAATATGCTGAGTTTCTGCAAGGACTTTCAATATAATTTTTGTAGTAGACATTTTCTAATGTTTATGAAATGAAATGCATCGCTTGTCAAATTGAGTAAAATAAAAACCCACAGACCATGTCAGCTTACAGGCTCTGGAAGGATTTTCTTGCTATTTACTGGTTGCAAAAACATCATACTGACTGCAGCATCTTATCTAAGGACTCATTTTTCTTGCTGTTTCTGTATTGGATGCTTAGTGATTTTGTTGATAACTCTCAAAACTACCCTCCAAACTGCCTGATGTAAGTCCTGACAGGAGAGTTAGGAAATAAATCTTCTAATATGGGAATTATCACCATAAGAAATCCCTACAGATATTCAGATTCAAACAGCAGATAAATGGGAATTCTGTGGAGGTATCCAAATGAGTACCACTTATCTGCTTATTGAACCATTATAGAAACACTTTGGGAGCTTAAAGCTGATTTAACAATATCTGTCTAAACCTCTCAGTTTGATTGAGTTTTGTATTCAGATAGTGTTGTAAATTCCAAGCTTAAATGCATTTTGATCATCAGGAAAACTTCCGAATAACTGTCAAAGTCACTTTTTCCATGTTTTACAAATATTTGTCAGTGGATTTGCCTCAGCTTAAAGTCAGACTGACACCCCACACTATAGCAGACACTATAGCATGTTGTGTGAAGAGGTAGAAGTGAATTATCAGTAAGAATTTGAAGCTACAAACATGTCTGTGAGATGTCCAACTCCATTTGCAAAACACAGTTGCCAGTGTTGGGTCACTGCATAGAATAGTTTACTTCCTTCAATATTCTGTCACTGTGTAGGTAAGCATGGAGCAGAGGTTTAGTGAATTTGAATGTATAAGAAAAAATAAATAAATGAGTAATCATTAAATCATCTAATTCAATTATCACAATTAGTTTAGCTTCCAACTATTTGAAATTGCTTAGTTGATGGATTCCTGGTATTCCTAGATCATTGCAGATGGCGGTTCACTCTGAGCCTGGTTCTGCTGGAGGTTTCTTCTGGTTATAGAGGAGTTTCTCCTCTTCAATGCCGCTACATGCATGCTCGGTATAAGGGATTGCTGCAAAGCCAACAACAATGCAGACTGGGAAGTGTTTAAAGAGGACACTAATCTGGAGGAATACACTTCATCTATGCTGTCCTATATTAACTTTTGCACTGATGCGGTCTTTCCCGCAAAGGCAATCAGAATATTCCCTAACCAGAAGCCATGGGTCGCTGCTGAAGGCCCAGAATGCACGTTCAGATCAGGAGACAGATTGGCCTGCAGCAGGGATAGAAGTGAGCGGAAAAAGGGCATCCAGAAGACAAAGCACAGGTACAAGCAGTGCATCAAGGCACACTTCAACAACAACAATTCACATACCGTGTGGAGAGGAACGAACATGCTCCTCTCTGCATACAGGGAGAGGCGTTGGAGCACATGGACAGCATAAAGTTCCTGGGTATTCACATTTCCTTTGACCTGTCCTGGACTGAGGACACCTCCCACCTGGTGAAAAAAGCCCAACAATGACTCTTCTTTCACAGGAAACGAAAACGAACTGGACCTTCGACTCAGCCGCTCTTAATCCTCAATAGAGACACAATTGAAAGCATCTTCTGTCTCAGTGCTACCTGTCTTTTTGACTTTAACATCAATCAACTTAAACCTGCCAATGACTTTTTAGCACACTTTTTAACTTCTCATGTAATGTTTGCCTGTGCATGAATGCACTTGCATAGTAATTCACAATAATTTACAGCCTACTGTAAAATGACTGCTATCTGTGTTTTGTGACTTGAACATTTAAATTTTATCAGATGCTAAGGAATATTAGCATGCTTTTAGCTTCTCAAGAGGTGTTGTTGGTGCATTCAACTATCTTGATTTGTGTCTGTGTGTTATGTGTGAATTCTGAGCAGGTGTCTCACCACAATTATAATAAAGACTCTTGATTTCAGCTCTTTGAAGTATGGGAAAAAAGTCGGGGTCTAACTGATACTTCATGACTGCTTAGTGATTAACATCACCTGTCATTATCCATTAATTAACTAATAAAGCCTCATTACTTAACTATTAAGAAATCTTTTTATTTCCCCTAAAGTTAAGTCACACATCAAAATCTGTCGCAAAACATAAATTAATAATGTTATCAAAATTCAACATTTTGGATTTTTTTGTGTCATTTAAAGTTAAATTAGTAAAGCATGAATGAAACCCTAAAGATACCTAGGTCCGACATTTACAGGGCCCTCAGGCCCCCAGTGTGGATTATATGCAAGTATGAAATCATTACATGTAAAATCTACAAGAAGATAATTATGGCCACAGTAACAAATTATTATGTTATGTTGATTAGGCAGAAACAGATGGTTTCTATAGTTTATTAATGGTTTCTGTATCCTGGAAGATACAGCCATTTTACAGGGTGTGGACAAGAGGACTAACAAGAAGGGGAAAATCCTGAGTTCATGTGACTTTGTGTCACCATTAAACAAAAAACTGATACATTCCTATAAAGTCCAAAATGGCAGACTTCATGGACAAGAATCATAATGTGATTTAAGAATTATTTTGTATACACGTAATCATATGATAATATTTGATTTTGTAAAATGCTGTTCTTTAGTATGGAGGCTTAAAGGGAACAATATTAAATAAATATATCAGGAAATAAATACATGTAAATATACCATGAAATAAATAAATGTACCATGAAATAATGAAATGTAAAATTCAATAAATAAATGCACCATTAAATGTTCCATTAAGTCATTAAATGTATCATTAAATGTACCATGAAATAAATAAATGTGCCATTAAATAATGAAATGTAAAATGAAATAAATAAATGTACCGTTAATTGTTTCATTGAATATTTAAAAGTACAATTTATTTATTTAATACATTATTAAACAATGAAATATACCAATAAATTATGAAATGTAAATTTAAATATCTAAATGTGCCATTAAATTATTAAATATACGTTTTAAATTATTACAGTAAATGATTAAATGTAATTTTTGTTAAATACATTCATTTGAATATACATTTCATTATTTCACTCTGTATTTATTTATTCCATGGTGTCACACAGCAGACTCAACATGAAACCACTTAAACTGTCACTTTAACCCATCAAACTCAGTGGGCGGGACACCCTGACAGCTAGATTGGCTGCCTAACATGACAACTTCTTCCTGGTAGAATACTGACATCGAGGTCAATATATTTGACTGTAAAGTGCAGAAAGAACAATAATGTGTTGCAATTTGTTTACCACACACTGGTCGAGCAACCCCAGCCTCTATATCCCTAGTTTGAATAACCTATTGTATAATATCTCTAAAAGTTTGTGAGAGAATGTTAGCTGGTGTTAGCCAGTGGGCGGGGCTAATGTGATCTTGTCGGTCACAGCTTCCCCCACACTGGACAGCAACGAGCTCTCTCATGAATTTATTACATATATATTTTCGCAGCTGCCATTATTCCTTAAGTTGCGCTGGATCTATAAGCAAGTCAGTCCTATCTCAGACCAGGACTTTGAATCCATGAAATTAAAGCCCTGGGAATATGAAATGTTCCAAATTATATCAAAACAGGAACTGCGCTTTTCACATGCAATGAAAAAGCACCTATTTTGTATGGAGGGCCAGGCAGAGCATGACAGTAGTGACTGTTATACTGGTAGCTAGGGCTGAACAATTAATCGCATTTGCAATATAATCACAATGTTAAAAAAAAACAACGCAATTTCCAAATCTCAGAGGTCTGCAATTGGCAATATGATTAATGGATCAGACTTGTCCTGTAGGCGTTGGTAATATGTTTAAAGTGGGTTTGCCTCCACTTGGAAGGGAAGAGAGTTGAAGCAGTAAGTTAATCTAATTTTATTATTTGACTTATATTTTGTCTATTCATACTTTCTCAATAGAAACTGTCGGGAATCTCACCATAGCATGAAGTACCGGTCAAACTGTTTAATAAATAGACTTGTTTGTTGGTTACACTTTGCACTTTATGTTCAACCAAGATTGATGTCCAAATCAACAAGCTATTCTCTTGAATAAAAATATTTTGATAAATAAAGACAGTTAATTTTTTTTTTTTAAATAGTCCTTGTTTACACACAGTTTTATCAACAGGCAATTTTTGCTGCTTGTGGTTAATGCAGAGAAAAGTCAAAATTAAATCACAATTGCAATCATGGTTGAAACATATCGCAATTTAGATTTTTGGTAAAATTGTACAAACTTAGTCAAGCCCCGGACCCACCCAGGAGCAGCACAGCCACCAGGTCCGAAACCCACGTCCGCCGCCGAAGAACCCTCCATGAACATCGCAAGTTGCCGCCAGAGACCACCCCGAGGCCCCAAAGCCCCACCCCAGCGGGGGCCACAGACCCAGGCACCGGATCCACCAGACACCCCACTACGGGCACCCCGCAGACCCCCAAGACCCAGGCACCCCCCAAGTCAGCTATCACGCCCCACAGGACGCATCCAACAGCCCCCCACTCCCACTCTGTCGTGGAGCTGATCATAGGAGCCCAGAGAGATTGATCTGATGTGGAGGTAGATGCTGTCTCAAGACTAATATGATCTAACAAAAGATTTCTATACGGATTGATACTGAGAAAATTTTTTTTTGCTTTCCCATTTCATTAGGATACTTTTCTTTGTGATACATAAGGCAGTGAAAGTCATGCAAACACATTTTTTCCCCACTTTTTGTGATTCTAATATCCAGTCAAACTGGTCTGATTGTAACAGCTTGGCTCTTTAAGCCATAACAAAATGCACAGGGAAACACGGATAAACAAATCCAGCTCTTAATTAAGCAAAAGCAGAATAATAATAACTGGTCAGTGAGTGCAATCAGTATATCTTTATGCCAATGTAGATGCATATAGGTGCATTGTGTGAATTAAGGATGTAAAATGTTATGTAGAGATGCTGAAATCAGAACTAAGTATGTCGAAGTTGCAGCCCACGGCAGCTAGTGTGTCCGCAATGGAGACCAGGTGGAGCGAGCAGAGCAGAGCAGCCCAATGCATGCAGACCTACAATGCTTTTATTAGCAGGAGGCACCCCGATGGATCCTGTGAGCTGGAAGTTCCAGTGCACCTCATAAAAGAATAAGACAGTAACATAAGATAAACAATAATAACTCGGATCCCCACATGTTTAAAGAGAAGGATCTTCACATCACATTGATATTCACAGGACAGTACCTGACAGACCCAGGGTTATTTGACGAAACATTACCTTAATAGCATGTAATTGCACTGCAGTAGAAAGTTTTCTGTGACTATATGCCCAAGAGTAGCAGGAAATTTCTATTGACTGTCCAAAGTTAGTTTAGTCTTCTACTTATATAAGGTTACTGGCAGTGAACATGAGTCTGAACCTCAGTTCCGGACCACCAAAGAGACTTTGAACCTTCAAAAAGAAAAAGAGTTAAAAGGGAAGGGGGTGTGAGGGGATAAAAGGTGAAGAACACTGCATCTTGTTAACAACGTCCATCATGAGTGTAAGGGAAGAAACTTCCAGACTATGCTCTCAATTAGAGCTGATTTACTGAAAACCAGAAGAGAGACTTATTGTGCAACTCAGAAAGGTCAGGAGTAATTTTTGACTAATAAAGTTTTTATCATTGACTGGCTGGCTTCCTGATTAATTATGTGCAACATCAAAATACAGAGAATAAATACTTGGGATGCTTGCCATGGCTTGTGTGGGTGTGCTTAATAAGCAAGGACAGAAAAAATATATATTTTAGGTCAAAAAAGTTAATTAACCCTTGTGAGTGAGGACAGATTAAGGCCTGGAAGCTCAAATATCCAGCCAAAAGAGTTTGATTTTTGGACAGCAATTGATCAGAGGTCCCCCTGTTGTATGAACAAAGAATAATATAACCAGGTGACATTTGTGATGTTTGTTCTTACTGCATACAGACAGAGGTGGATTGAATGATCCGCAGGTGTGGTCAGAACCAACAGGAGCTAAACTCGCTCATGACTATGAAGGTCATGATGGACTTCCCCTCGTACTGCCTCCCCTCACAATCGTCAACAATACCGTGTGTGCTGTGGATCCTGGGACCATCTTTTGTTTTATGACCTGAGATTTTCCTCACATATAGATGATGTTCAGAGGAAGGCCCAGCACAGATAATACTTCTGTGCTGGTCTCCTCACCTGTGTTCCATGTGTTGTTGCAAGACGCCCAGGGCACAACCGGACCGCGCTAAATGCAGACCAGTTCCAGAGGTGGGTTCGGCTCGGTTTTTCCCTATCTTGGTTATCTGATAACGAAGAGCGCATGAGCAGACCGCGTCATCTCTGTGTGGTCAGCTGACAGATCAGACATTCATAAAAATACTAGCTTCCTTACCATGCCACACGATTTCCAGAGATGATTCTGCTTAGCAGTGTGATGAACCTCAGTGTCTGTCGTTGTTTCCTACGTCTGTAAATCTTTATTAGATGTTCGTTTGTCTCATCCACTTCCCAAAAGCCGACTCTGTCTAACCATAACATCCTGAATGTTACGGGTGCCGCCATTTTGATTTGCTCGGTCCCGCCTTCAATACCAGAGAGCGGTAGTACCGCATATCGTCACTAGGAGGTGAGGAGCAACCAAGGAACCGAGATAGTGTGGTGTGTAAACGGTCGTCTTGGCTTGGTTAACTGATCCAAGCTCGGACTGGTCTCGGCTCGGCTCGGTTAAAAAAGTGTAGTGTAAATGGGTCTATAACAGCCTGAATGTTACGGGCACCGCCATTTTGATTTGCTTGGAGCCGCCTTCAAACCCAGAGAGCAGTAGTACCGCAGATCGTCAATAGGAGGTGAGGAAACCAAGCAACCGAGATAGCGTGGTGTGTAAACGGTCGTCATAACCAAGATCGGCTTGGTTGACTGATCCAAGCTCGGACCGAGCTTGACCTGGAACGGTTTAACAAGGGTAGTGTAAATCGGGTTAAGCCGGGCATACACTGTACGAGTTTTTCAGTCGTGGTACTTATATACATCTCAAACTGTGCGACGGACCCTCGGGGTTTAAAAAGTTCACCGCTCACGATCTGTGCGGCACGACGCTCGGATGCGACCGGACTGCTCACACTGTACGTCTGGGACCGCTCACTGTGGTGGCAGAGGCAGGCGAGCGACGGTGGGTGAACAGGGACCCAGAGAAGGGGGTCGAGCCCAGCTCACGCACCGCACCGGCGGCCGCGCGGCACGGCATGTCGCCCGGCCCGGCCTGCGAGTGGATGCGTGCCGAAACAGGCGGCCAGCGCGTGGCGCGGACCGGAGCGCTTGCCCTCCCCACTCCCCCCGCGAGCCGACGTCCGGGCCCCGCGGGTCCCGGGCCGGGCGGAGGTCGCTTTGGGGACGCCTGCTCCCCTCCCTCCCCTGGCGGGGACGGAGAGGAGGGGAGGTCGCCCCCTCGTAGCTCTGCTTGAACAGCAGGATGCGCTCACGAAAACCTCACGACTGCCGACTGAATTTCAAACATGTTTGATTTTCACCGACCGTCCGATTCCTGATCGGGAGGTAGTCGTGAGAAGCCAGTCCCCCTCCTCCCCCCCGTACGATCAAGCTGAAATTCGGTCCAATTCAAAAAATGCTCGCACGACTGAAGAATCGGCCCGAAAAGGGGAAAAACTCGTACAGTGTACGCCCGGCTTTAAAGGATCTGCCTCTCAGCAGGGGTTCCCTGCTAGGGCTGAACAATTAATCGCATTTTCAATATAATCGCGATTTAAAAAAACGCAATTTCCAATCGCAGAGTCTGCAATTTTTGGCTATGTAACAATCAGGGAATTAGACATGTCCATTAGGTGTTGTAAAATGTTTAAAGTGGGTTTGCCTCCACATGGAAGGGAAGACAGTTGCAGCAGTGATATAATCTAATTGTATTACTTGTATTAGAGTTTGTATAATCATACATAGCATTAAGTACAGGTCAATCAGTTTAATACATAGACTTGCTTGTTGGTTGCACTTTATGTTCAACAAGGATTGATGTCCAAATCAACTAAAAGCTGTTCTCTTGAATAATATTCTGATTAATAGAAACATTAAAAATTCTTGTTTAAAATAGTCCTTGTTTACAAACATCTTTATTTAGAAGCCATTTTTGTTGCTTGTGGTTAATACAGAGAAAAGTCAAAATTGTAATTTTGATTGAAATATATTGTAGGCAGAACACAATAATTACTGCACCGAGTTTAGATGCTGTGGGTCTTTTAGCAACTAATTTGCACAGCGAGGAAACAAGTTGATTTATTGTTTGTATATGTTTAAAAAGACATGATAAATTAAACTGGAAAAAAAAAATCGCATTAAATCGCAATATTAAGAAAAAAAATCGCAATTAGAATATTTTCCAAAATCGTTCAGCCCTATTCCCTGCTGCTGTCAAACCAAACCCCTCCCCCCACAGCACTTCTGACCAGGCTCTCACTTCTCCAGTCCCTTGGCAGCAATCCCTCATACTGAGCATGCATGAAGTGACAGTGGAGAGTAAAACTCCCCTTCAACAGAAAGGAAAACCTCCAGCAGAACCATTCTCAGTCTGAACAGTCATCTGCTCAACTGACTGGGGTTAGAGAAGACAGAGCAGAGTCACAAAAAAGAACAGAAGCACACATTGGTCCAGGAATCATTTCTATGTTATATGGCAATAGTGGATGATCAAGACATGCCTGCAGTCAAAGTAATAGATTGGTTTGTCAGTAATTATGGATGAATATAGCTGAGTGTCATCCACATAACAGTGGAAATGAATCCCCTGATGTCATAAGCGTATATATAGTAAAAAGAATTGGCCCAAGTACTGAACTGTGTGGTACTCCACAAGTAACCCTGGAATTGGAAGATTTATTATTAACATGAACAAACTGGAATCTGTCACAGATAAGATTTAAACCAGCCTAATGCTTTTCCCTTAATCCCTTCAGTATGTTGATGTCTTTCTAGGAGAATATTGTGATCAACTGTATTGAATGCAGCAATGAGATGTAACAGAACAAGTACAGACACAAGTCCATTATCTAATGCCATTAGAATATCGTTAGTGACCTTCACCAGAGCTGTTTCAGTGCTATGATGAGCTCTGAAGTCTGACTGAAACTAATTAAATACTGTAGGTCAGTACTTTGTAAATGTTCACATGCTTGATTGGCAACTACTTTCTCAAGACTTTTAGATAGGAAAAGAAGATTAGATATAGGTTTGTTATTTATTATGTTTTAGCAAATAATCTTATTTTAAGAGGCTGATTGTTAATTTCTTGGTTTTCGTGTTGACAACGAGGCAGATGAGGCATTTGTCCACTAGTCATATGTTTGGTGGTTCTGTTTATTATGTTTCAAAAAACTATAGGGTAGAAAATGAACCCTTAACCCTCAATCAATTAAAGGTCATAAGGGTTTATGTGTGGACAGGTAAATATGACTTTTGTGTAAAACCGTTTTTATAGCCATGAAGAGTACAAAGGAGGTTTATACATATCTGACTTCACTTTGAATCAGGTCAGAACTAAGAAGTAAAAATGTTAGTTGCAGAGAGGATAGACAATGATAACTCATAGTACACATTTGTGAATAATTAATTCCCTTGAAATGTCACAACAATAAAGCGGCAGCTGTTTGAAACGCCTGGATAAGTAAGAGCATTTCCTTCAAAGGGATTGTTTGGAAAGCCTTTGTGTGAAGAGTGAAAGAGAGACTGACAGTTAAAAAGGTGGATGTATTTTCGAAACAATCATACAGATAATCCTGGTCAAACTTTTCTTGATACTGTGACCAGCTCAATGGATAGAAATTAACAAAGTCATAATATTACAAGAATAAAATTGTAATATGACAAATATAAAGTAGCATTTTTTAATAAGAACTCTTACAAAAGGTGCAGCCTTCCCCTTGTGTTAAAATGAGGAATGTTGAGTACCTTGTGAAGTTATACGTTGGTACCGGTTTCAAACATAAAGAAGTACAAACTCTTTTTAGCACATCGGCATCTAATCATCTCGGGACCCGCAGGGGGGGTCCCAACCCTCACTTTGGCAACCCCTGGTTTGAAGTGTGCTTGACTGCCCTCAACTGCAAGGCCTGTTTGAAGAAAATGTTTGTCTCTTGAAACACTGTCAGGGTCAACCTGGTCTGTCCGTGTTTTACAGTGTGTAGTTCAATTTCCTAATGATATGGATTGAGAATGCCAATAACTCACATTTGGTGATAAAACACATTTTTTTAAATCAAGGTGACAACAAAGAAACAGAAGGAACAAATAGACTGCAATTGTCTTTTTAGGAAACTGTCAAGTTTGTAAAACATGTCATGCTACTGCATGAACATATACAGACACAAGGGTGCTTTTAACACAGATCTTTATTGTAAAGTTTTGAATAGGGTTAATTTTTTGCTCTCAAAGGGTAAAACATTTTCACCATTATCTAAACTTTAATTAAAGTTATAGAGATGTCATTTATTACATGTATTACACAACTTATTTACAGGAGCTGTGTTTTCTTTTTGGTCTGTTTTAATTGAGCCTACAATAAGGGCAAACAGAATACACAATCAATGTTATAGTTTTAGTATATACTGGATCTCTGCCCGTATTCACAAAGATTCTCAGAGTCTTCTCAGAGAACTCCTATCTTAGCCTAAAAATTCCTCCCTTATCATTGTTTACCTGAATTAACAATATATTTCAATCAACAGCTCTTCTTTACTAGGCTAGTAAAATTTAAAGGAGTATTAAATAAGACATTTGCTGCAAAATTACCCAAACCCATTCTCATTTGTCACCCAGGATGGAAGTAACATTCCCTACAATCAATCAGTCGTCTCCATCAACAATGTGTTAGTCAAGTTTTTCTCCTTTCAAACCTAGAGGTATGGTCCAGATCGACTTTTGTTCAGTGTGCAGCTTGTGTTTACTTCCTGGTTCCTGAGCCAATCATATGATAGTTCCCAGGGTTCCCAACACAGAGAGCAGCAGCCTTGAAATATGGAAGCCAGTAAGAGAAGTGGACCAGAAATAGATATGTGCAGATCTCGTCTCCATTCAGGATTTGTCAAAGTCTAGGGTCAGAAAAAGGACAGCCAACGTATCTGCAGAATCCACACATCCTGTACACAAACTGTTTAGTCTTTTGCCTGCAGGTCAAGTCTGGAACAGAGCCACAAACCTATTTTTAAAATTTATATTGTGAAGTGTCTTTCTTTTCCCTCCAGGTATAAAAAGAAAACAAGTTCTATTTAAACCAAGCACTTGTTTAGTTCTGCCAGCTTTGTTCTTATACAAATTAATGTTTTATTTCATTACATCTCCATGAAGACACAATCAGGTGTCTGAACCGTGAAAATAAGTTCTCCCCGATATGGGCAAGTGTACTGCATTCAGCTGTGATTGATAGTTTTCCTAACTATTGAGGCTGACATGCCGTCAGAGAGACTTAATGCCACCAATGAATACCCAGATTGTCAACCGTCGTTTGATCTAAAAATATATCTTTAAATCTGACAGGGACAGTCTGTTGAATGAAGGGCTTTATTTTCCATGGTTCTATTTATCACCACAATGAAATCACATCAGTGCTGTCAGTGGACCAAACAATTGCGCAGCAGATGCAATAAATGTCACAAAATGGTGAGGAAGATACTTGAATGCATGTCTGAGGCAACCACAGGCTTTTTTAATGTAAGAAGAACATTTAACTTTTTTGCAGAAAATGAAGAACATTTTCTGCTGTATCTTATTCGATTTACAGTAAGTGAGAGTGATGAAGGACCATTATAACACTTAACAAGTAGATAAAGACACTTTTCTTCCCCATGGCTGTAAGCCTGGATGGATCAATAAGAGATGGAGCAACTTTATTTTCCAAATCAAAGAGTGGGTTGACTGTGAGTTGCACCAATCCAACTCAGAAGTGAAGGAGAGTAGGACTGAAATTCTTATTTTTTTTTCATGTTTAGTTTTTCTTTGTAAGTTTAAAAAAATATTTTGTAAGACTGCATGGGGTAATAAGATTATTTTGAATCAAACATGAGGAATCAAAAAATGTTTTTTTTTTTAACTTTCCTTAAACTAAGGGAGCAAAACCAACCTTTGGTAGGTGAGCACAAGGTGTCACTTCACCCAATCAGCTCAGGGAGTTTTGCTCAATGTCCCTCTTTTCCCCAAACGGATTTGATGGGAGCAGTCCCAGATCGATTATACATTATTAATCTGGCCGGACAGGTTAAATTGACGAAAACCTTCTCAAATTAACAAAATTCTAAATACCCCCCAATCTCCACCACCCCACCACTAAATTAATCAACCTATCATTAGTATGCTAGACATGGTTTTTAAGCCAGTAGCAGAAGCCAAAGAGTACTAGGCTATGTGAAGCATGACAGGTAACATAATAACCTTGCTCTCATTTCAAATAGGAAAAAAAAGAAAAACAAGATGTTTCACGTCAAACATTATCATGTTTGTTTCTGGCATATAAAATGCCTTATTTACTTTGGAGCTTGGTGTTAAGGATGTTAGATTAGTGATTAGTGTTCAGTCATCGCCTTCACTCTTCTTCTTCTTTCTCTTTCTTTTAATGGCAGTTGGCAAACCACTTTTATTTGTACAGCACCCCCTTTTAGTGTGGACTGTGGATGGTAGCAGCTTTTAACCATAAATTGTTTTTTTTTCCCCCCCTCAAAAACCTAGACACAGCTGTAAAAACAGAATCAATTGAATTACTCAGTAACAATTCAATCGTCATTGTCAATGGAACCATGTTCTTCCATTAATTAACCTGAATATTTAAATTTGGTATTCAACAATGTCTAAAATATTGTCTATGTATCACCCTTATTCATCTTTTGTAAGGATGCTATTTAGTCTTGCAGGTCTAACTTTCAGTGATGATTATTATCTTTCAAACACTTGAAATCTCTAAACTTCCTGCTTAAAAATGCTACTATGTGTTTTAAATAATTGTATCTGAAGAGCTTTAATTCAAAGCACGCAGAGATTTTGCTGCAAAAAGGGAACTAAAAGTAAAATTATCTTGAAATAAGAGTATGTCTTCTTGATTTAAGCAGGCCAGTTTAAATGATCTACGCTTGGAATAAGATTTCTGCATGTAACATAGGAACAACTCATCTCCATCATCTTGTTTCAAGTGCAGTATATCTAATTATCTCATTTTAGGGGTCAAAATACTCATTCCAATGGCAGATAATCTCAAATCAAAGACAAATACACCAACTTCAAGAAAGTTTCACTTACTTTTGGTTCCCTTTTTTCTCTGTTTCGTTCTTGGTACTTTTAGACATCAAAACTTTAGCTTTATTTACAGATACTTTATTGGCTTTTACTCAGAGATTCTCTACAGTGTATATTTTAAACTCAGTGGTGTTGAAAATACTGATCAAGGCTGTACTAAGTATGTCCAAACAGTCTGTGAAATCATTGATTGGTGTATCCTGACTCTGGGGCATTTCTGTAAAAAAACAACCATATTCTAGACCCCCATGTCCAACATTAAGGTTCCTTTAATACAAGTGTCGTTTGAGAGGAGTATCAGCCATGACATCTAAATAACCAAAGCTCTCATTACTTCAGCACAGATCTTGTCCAGCCTGGCAGCTTCCCCTGGTGAGGACTTGACTGATAAACTCTGCCATATAGCAGAATTTCTTTAAGACAAATTTCACTTTGATTTAGGCTTTAGGGCCCCTTTGCACTGCGCTATTTTGATAATATTCCTAGTTTAATTATCTTGCCTAAGAGATTTCCCAGACAAAAACAAAAGCTCAATTAAGATGACTTCAGGTGGCATTTCTAAAAGCTAAAGGCTTCACTATTTTTTGTACAAGAAGCTAGAAACAACAGTTTGATTAATAGTACGGAAAACCAATACAACACCTAATCAGAAAACTGCATCAAAGACTCACACCACTAGATGTAACACATCCATGTGTCATATTTCTTTTTTCTTTCCATCACAGGTCTTTCAAAGTCCTGTCTGTGACTGTGGAGTCTCAGTGACAAGCTGCTGGCATACAGTATGACGGGGGGGGGGGATGTAGATGGCCAGAACAGGGTAATTGCTCTGGTATCGGGGGGGACGGCACCCAATTGGAACGAATCTCAGAGGCTGATTGAGAAGCAGCAGTGATGGCCAGAAAGGCCTTCTTCCTCCGTGGGAGGACAGATAAGGAAGACACAGACAGACACACTGAGAAGACCTTGGCATCTATTAGAAGGGTGTGTGTTTGTGTGTGTGTTTGTGGGCTGCAGGCACGGAGGAACACACAAGTAAGTAGAAGGGGTCAAAAAAGCATGAATCTCCTCTGTAATGAGCTGAATGAGTATAACATTCTGCAGCAATAAGTCTAGTTTGGCTGTAGCACTGGAAGCTTCTCCAGACTCACTTCCCACACTGACATTGTTTAATCAAACCTTAATTACCCTGCAAGCGTTGTGACAAGCACAGGGGTTTATTAGTGACACTGTGCATTCATACATGGCATAATTATAATGAATGTGCGGCACAGGCCGATATATTAGGAGGCACTTTGACAGAGGAGTAACTCTAAGTGAGCTTCGTGTAAGGACATTTTAGATAAAGGAGGGTTGATGTATCAACCAGTACCACCAGTGCAGTTTCGTTGCAATTTAGTTACATCTAAAGGAACAAACTAAAATGTTGGGTAATCCCTCATTTCTTTATGTTGCTTCCAACGTGCCAGACTTTTTTAATCTTTTCAAGGTGGATCATTAGGCACTCTGTTACCAGCAGCCTGTCACATAGCCACAATTTGTTCCCAATTATTTAGTAGAATCTATAAAAAAAAAAAAAAACAGAGAGCACACAGTTTGATGGAAAGACAATGCTATTTTAGCCTTAACAAGGTGATTTCAAAAGACCTGTTAGCTAAAAAATTGTCAAACAGTAGACGGTCAACTAAAGATGGGAATCTTTTTCAAGAACTAGGTTAGCTTACTGGGACCATTCTTTGCCCATTCCATTTCCATTATGTCTGTCAGGGTAATACCAGGTTGGATATTTAATTTCAATGCTGTTGGAAGATATCATGCCAACTGAAAGAAATCACATCAACTTCCTACACGTTTAACAGTGGAGCAAACACAATATGATCACCAGATAAATCAGATGTGAAAACACATTAGGCACAGCAGCTTTCACACATAATGTAAAGTATAACAAACAAATCCACCTTTGCTACAGAATCAACATAACTGAGACTCAAATGTGACACTGATCACTCAAGAAAAACATCACGTAATCTTACACTCTGCTAGGTTTAGGCTTACTCACCTCCGGATTGCAAATGCTTGAAACTGAAAGTGAAGCTTGTGCCATTATTTTCTTGGACTGCATCTCAATGGAACCACCTGTGAAACTTCTGACTTTTGCAGATGACACCACTGCATACCTACAACTTAACCCGCTCATGACAGTGGAGATGATAATGGACTTCCAGAGAACCCCCCCCCCCCCCCGACACACACACACACACACACACACACACTCCCTCACCTCACCATCCTCAACAACACCGTGATTACTGCGGATCACTCTCCATTCCTAGGAATCGCCCTTTCTTCCGACCAAAAATGATCATCACACATAAACACTGTTCGGAAGAAGAACCCAGCAAAGACTTCCTGTGCGTGCATGCTTGTTTGTACTGTGTGTCTCTATGTTGCCCCATAATGAACTGTCGGCTCTATTCCACAACCTCGCATGGACATATATACCCTCTACTAGTTAAAAGTTTGAACACACCTTCTCATTCAATGGCTTGAATTTTTTAATTACAACCTCTGGGAACTCATTCAAGACAGTTGGAAAACCATTTCAGTTGACGAAGCTCATGAAGCACATTGAGAGAAGGCCAAGAGTTACCAAAGCAATAATCAAAACAAAGAGGAGGTATTTAGAAAAAGTTAAATTATACGAAATATTTTGAGTTATTTCACAATTTTGTGTTTGATGGATAATTCTATATACTTTTAAAGTCATAGTTTTGTTGTCCTCACTATGTATCAGCAATGCTGGAATTCAAAAAATAAGGAAAAGCCATTGAATGAGAAAAGGTAAGTCCAAACATTTGTCTGGTAGTGTACATATATTTGTATATCAACCCATTGTCCTGAAGACTACAGATAAAGATAACCTGGGGGATTTGGTAGAATATTTAGCTTAAGATGCGCTACTACAAAGGTCAACATTTAAATGCCGCTCAGGATCTGTCCAGTTTTGATCACAGGTGGCACTCTTATTTGGTTCTTCCTCTCTGTGTTCTGTTGCTGTCAGCCATTTCCGCTGTGTACCAGATTTGTAACATTAAAATAATTTAATCTCTTTTAATATGCTGACAGAAGAAATTAGCTGCATAAATTGCTGCGATCACTAATATCCCCTACATTTTTAATCACAGCTTCTCTTTATTGAAAATGCTGCTCTGTCTCCCCTCTGCACAGCACTTCACCGTTATGCATACCAGCCGGCCGGTTCCCTTTATCAACATTGTGTACTGTATTCTTCAGCTCGCTCCCAGCAACATACCTCCCTTGACTTTCAGATAAAACATTGGGTCTGTCACACGCGGAGATGTGCCGAGGCCCCGGCAGGGGAGCCCTAATGATTGCAATAAAAAACAAATGCAAATGATCACCTTGGGCTTCCCTCTTGTGTTGAATCTGTCGCTCAGCCTCTGGCTGTCAAGATGGATCACTGCCATCATCTGTGGACATGCAGCGTTAGGAAAATAAACACCAACTGGGCCAACGCAGGCAGCAACAATGCAATAACAATAATACCATTATCTGTTCTGTTGCAGGGTGGCAAGCTACGACTACTTTGGGTAACAAATGATGGGTCATGGCTGATTACAATCACACCCTGCCAATCCAAGTGATCAAATTGGTTTGGGTTGATTTGTAACCTTTATTATTGCAGAGTTTTACAGCCCTACGAGCAGTCAGACAAATGATTTCTCATTATTTGTGAGAGCTCATATTGCAATGCATTTTTTATTATGTTTATTATAGCCTGTGTCACGAAGCAACCTCTTGTGACAAAAACTTTTCTTTAATTTAAACTTTTTAAAATTTGATTTTTTTTTTTTTTTCATATTTTTCTATATATTGTCGATTATCCAAGATCAGGTTGTGGGAGTATTGGATTCGGGGGGGAAACCTAGACCGCTCATTACACATCAACACTCCCCAGTTTAGTTTAGGGCATTCCAAACCATTATGGAAATATCCTGTTTTCTTTTATCTTCCTTGTCTGCTCCACAACTCCCTTCAAGTGGGATGCACCTGGAAAATGTCTGAATGGAGGTACCTGGGAGGCATCCTGATCAGATATCCCACCACCTCATCAAGTCATTTCAATGTAGAGGAGCAGTGGCTCTACTCCAAGCTCCCATTTGATTTTCATAAAATAAACAAAGCTGTTCTCAACTGGAATAAGCTGGACTGCAACAATGCTGCTTTAAGGTCAGTCTCTGACTCAAGTAGAAGAGTTTCAGTATCTTGCAATCTTTTTCAGAAGTGATAGTGAGATGGAGCATGAGACAGATCAGGGGTTACAGGTCTTTGTAAAAAAATAAATAATAATAACTGAGCTCAAGAAGACTTCTTGTATATCAGTCAGTCTACAGTCAGATTAATTAAATTAATCATTGAAAAGTTCATTTTATTCAGTAGCTCATTTCACTAAATGAGACCCCTTGTATAGTTTAATTACTCACAGGCTGATGTTTTCAAAAGGTACTGTAAATTAGACAGTCGGCCTCATTCTAATCTATTGACCACGACTGTATACTCCGACCCCCGGTGCTGAGAAATTGGATCATGATTGAGTTAGCAAGACCCTGGAAGCAGGCAGTTGACCTGAGCTTCTGCTCTAAAGTGGCTGGGTTCTAATGTAAAAGATAGTCGGGGGGCTTCCCTCGAGCCTGGGGCGAGTTGCAGAGTAGAGCTCCTACCACTTTATATCAAAAGGAGTCAAAGTGTGGTGGTTCAGGCATTTGACCGGCGTGCCTTATTGATACCTCACTTTGGAGGTCTTCCAGGGACAGAGAGTATAATGTAGGGTGTACTGAAAGCAGGCTGTGACGCTGTATATTTGTACTGCCCTTGGAGTGCCATGGCATCTACCCAGAATCATCTGGAGGGTGTCTTTGGACAGAGGGTCTATTCGTTTGCTGACCTCTTTCCTTGGATGAGTGGAAGAGGATGGATGGATGGATGGATGGATGGATGTTTATGATTTATTAGCATTACAGGAACACCATAATGTGTTTGCAGTTGCCTCGCGGCGTGAACGCTGGATCCCATTTCAAATGCAACCGAAGACCGCAATTAGTGTACTTCTCAGTTTAAGGGCAACACTGTACTCATTATATCATAAATAACTTGGACGTTTTTACTCGTGTTTTTTTTTTCCAGGTCAGCATGTGAAAAGGGGAAAAAAAAAAAAGCATTTCATTGACGTTGTCACCTTGAGAATCATCAGCACTTGTCTTTTTTTCTTTTACTGCAGGCGGAGAAAATGTAAATGACTCTCATAGCGGCCGTTGACTAGCACGAGTTCAGTTTGAAAATGTTTTTGATCCAGCGGGTCATAACTAAAGAGTCGAGTCAACACAAATTCAGAGGCTTGTGTAAAAGGATTTGATGAATTATTTTCCAAAGTGTGTCAGCCTTATGGAGTGAGCAGAGGGCAAACCAATCAAGAGCTTAGATTCACAGAACAGTATTTCACCCCGGAAAACTGTTCGACGGGAATCTCCTTCAGCGGTCCTTGGTGAATGGCGTGGAAAGACGCCGTTTGACTCAGGGGTAAATGTCTCCTTGCAGCCATTTGGTCAACAGGTGCATGGAGACGTTGTGTGGTAGAAAAGTCAGATTAGTTCTGGGGGAAGGTGAGACTGGATTTCTCTGTATACAGAGGGAGCTTGCATTGTTTTACATCCAAGCTTTTTTAGTGTGCACGTCTGTCTCATCCTTCTGAATGGATGGAAAGCTTTTGCTGCACTCATCTAAAAATAGACAAAGATGCAGCATATAAGGTGCTTGTTATATAGTATTCACAACACATTTTCACATTTTGTCAGGATACCACAGAAGGCTTTGATATATTTCATAGGATATTTATGTAATACTCCAGCTCAAAGTACTTTATGAATTATGAAGGGGAAGAAAACAGAAAAAAAAAATTTTTTTTTACTAATTTTTACTTGGAATACTGTCCATCTGTTTCTACAATTGCAGCTGGAAGTACTTTGGGATATTTCTTTCTCAGCTTTGCACATTCTAGTGATGGGTTATTTTTTTGCCTGTTCTTCTATGTGAAATTGCCAAAATTCAATCAGATTGCGTCTAAAACATCACATTGTAGCTTTGCTTGTATGTATAGAGCCGTTGTCCTGCTTGAAACGGAATCTCCGCTCTGGTCACAACTACTTTTTTTTTTTTTTTGCAGTGAAATAGTTCTTCTAGGCCGTATATTTACCTCAGCTCATCTTCCCATCAACTATGACCAGCATTCCAGTCCTTGCTGAAGAAGAACATCCCCACAGCATGATAGTGCCACCACCATGTTCCACTGTGGGGATGGTGTGTTCAGATTGATGTGCTGTTATTTTTTTTTTGCCACACGTGACAAAAGAGCATATTTCTCCACATGTTCCGTTTTTTTTTCTTTTATTTAGTTTTTTTTAATTTTTATCTATTTTTTAACTTTTTCAATGAATGTGTTTTAGCTTGTTGCAAAGTACAGCACCCATCTGTTGGCTGTTTTTAAGCACGTCCTAAATAAAGATGGTATGGAATGGTATTGTGTCCCCTACATGGTTTGTGACAAACTCTAAACCGAAAAGTCCAAAAGAATGAAAACTACTGGCTACGCGCTGTAGTGTCGTATTGTCGAGACGAGCCTCCTGATGTTTGTGCAAAATGGTGAAATATAAAACGGGAAGGCTTAGAGGCTTGGGATCGTATTACAGAAGCAGAACAGCAACATATGTGCAGCTGGAAATGCCTGCTTTCCATTTCGGCCGCTTTTATTGTGTGTTGCAGTTATTCGGTTGTTCGGGTCCCCAGGGCCTCAAGGTGGCTATCGGTCAAAACAATCTAAACAACAATTTTATGATTGATTTGTCATGCAGTTATATGCTGCAAGAGAAAGAAATGGAGTACGCAAGCTATGTCCTGGAAAAGATTAGATGATAGCAGAAGTAATACCTTTTTTTTTTTTTTCTTGCTGCAAAAATGGAGCAAACAAAAGTTTTAATGTTTGCTCATTTAGCTAATGATGCCTACGTATCAGAGGTATTTTCTCTTTGGAAACGCCGTAAACGGCCTTTTGAATGTGACTGAAAGAAATGATTCATTCCTCATACTTTGAGGGTGCATTTTTCATTACGAGGTAGAGCAAGTTTGAAAGCAGAGGAATTATAATGAAACATAATGCCATTAAGGCATAATGCAGACTTTCCAACTTTTAGGTGGACTTAACTGTCGGCCAAAATGACTTTTTCTAATGAGCCAGATTTGAATAATGGATCCGCTGACGGCTTCGGAGCTCTGAAATAGCGAAGATCAGGATATATGACTGAACGACCAGATGCGGCGCGTACCCACCTCCGTGTGATGCATGACACGTTCCGCGCGGTAAATTACGGCTCTGTGACGTTTGCCACCGGTTGCTCGAACAGCCACCCGTCGTCTCGGAGACAGCTCTTCTCGGGGAGATAAACCGGGCCGGATGATTCTCCGAGAGGCTTGTGTGATCTGAATCTTCACCCAGCGCAGAGACTAATTTGAGGCCCCACCGTTGCTTTTAATTCCTGAGCGCGTGCTTCGCTCGTTCGAGAAGCGGCACTGTGCCCGTTGGGCTGACGCTATACACGTTGTGAATCAGCAGAAAGGCAGTGCGGAGTCAGAGACCCACAGTTCACTGAGCCATGGTGAAGAGAACAAGTGAACGGATGCTGTTTTTCCTGCAACTGTCTCCTCAGTTTAGGCCTCTGTGTGCAGAAGGGCTGCAGCACTCTTCCACAACTGAGAGGATCCAGCAGCTTTACAGGAGAAAGCAATACATGAGCAGCTTAGAAAAAAATAAAATAAAATTGCCTCTTTCATTGTTGACATCTCACTCGATGGCTCAGTGGCAGCGACAGACACCGAGTCAACCTTGGCTAGGCACCTCTGACGCCTTGCTTTGCACCGTTCCATATTTGTTTTTTTTATCATTTCCAGACAAGAATGACACCTCCTGAAAGCCAATTAACAAAGTGCAATACACTTGAACCTATCGCTAAGTTGCTTTTTCTCCTTTGTCGAGGGGGTATATAAACACCCGCAGATAAGTGAGCGTGGATCAATATGATCTGACGTTTAACTCACATTATTAGTTTGTATTGCAGAGACCCCTGCTGGTTTTGCATTTCCAGGGTTTGAGCAGAAAACATCATACATGCGATGCGAGTAGATTTTCCTCTACGTGAACATGTAAGAGACGGTGAGTGTGATGTGTTTGAATTAGACTTGTTTGCGCTCTTTAGTGTGCAAACAAAGGCAGATGTGTGTGAATCGGGATTTAAGATTCTGATTTAATTAGCGCTGACTCTTGGGGGTGCCTCTAAGGTACTTGCCCCTACATGCTGCAAAACTCATTATGGATGAATTAATGAAGTGGGACGTACACTTGGCATGATCCGTGTGCCATGCGCCGATGCATTATGCATTATCATTATTATTATTTAAGGGCGCAAGCATATCAAGTATGTTGTTTGGGTGTGTATCGGGAGAAAGGGTAGCATGCTTGTTGAATCTGTTGTAAAAATCAATTTGTGTAGCTGTTAGAAAATGTATACATTCACAAGCAAAAAGGATTTGTTTGTTAATCCCCTTTTAGATAAAATGTTGTACAAATGGTCTTTCCGCCCTATTCTTATTTCTTTTGTTTTGCTTTTTTTTATGAACGAAATGTTTTGGATCACCAAAATATATTGACAGATCAGACAGAATCAACAAGAATAGGTACAAAACACAGTTTCTAAACAGGGATTTAATTTACCATGGGAAAAATAGATTGTATCTAACCTGGCCCTATATGAAAAAGTAATTGCCCCCTGAGCCTAAAGAACTAAATCAGATTCAACTTGGGAATTGATTTGGCCACGGCAAAGCTTTCTCTTTCCTCGATACATTTAGAGGCAGGATTGGTGATGTTCTTTGGCTCAATGTCCTGCTCTTTATGCCAAGTGCACTTGAGACTGAAGTCACTAACTGGTAAACATACGTCCTCCATCAGGGTTTTCTGTAGAATTTAGGGTTCCATCAATTAAAGGAAGACCTCAAGGTCATGAGACCACAGAACAGCCTCCAATGTCCGCTGACTGTTCACACCAAGCCTGGTTCTGGTTCTGGTTCTGCTGGAGGTTTTCCTTCCCGTTAAAGGGGACTGTTCCTCTCTACTGTCGCTTCATGCTTGCTCAGTATGAGGGATTGCTGCAAAGCCATCAACAATGCAGACGACCGTCCCTGTGGCTCTACGCTCTTTCATGATGAGTGAATGCTGCTTGTCAAGACTTGATGCATCCTGCTGGGTTTCCCTAGATAGGAACCTTTTTGACCAATCTGTATGATTTGATTGAATTGGACTTTGGAAAGTGCCTTGAGAATATATGTGTTGTGAATTGGTGCTACATAGATACAATTGAATTGAACTGAATTAAAAGGTTTGACCGAAAGTATGCTTTTCTTCTTTTAAAGTGGTGTCTTAATTTTCCGGCAGGATTCACACCTTCCAATATGCTCCACTTTGGTCTCTTCATTCAACTGAATATTTTCTCAAATGTTTTGGGGATCATTAAGACGATTTTTGGCAAATATGGGAAAAACCTCTGTATTCCTTTTGGTGAGCAGAGCTTTTCATCTTGGAACTTTCCCATGAACGCCCTCTTTGTCCAGTCTTGCCTTTAGCTGAAACAAGTGAGGCTTGCAGGGGTTTAGAAGTTGAAATGAAACAGACTTGATAAACTTAAGATAATAAAGTATGAATAAATTTTTTTTTGTAGGAACTGATAGAAATTGTGATTTTGGAAAAAACAGATTTTTTTCCACCCTGCTCATTAAACATACTGAATAGATTTTGAAAAGTCTTGTGCGTGAGATTATGCTGCTGCAATAAAAGATCCTCTTTACCAGCAGTGCCAATAAATATGGAAGTAGCTGTACTGGAACATTAGCAGCATTACTATTTCTTATGCTCTGATAAAAGGAACTGAACAATTACCTATGTTTTTTTATGCTAATTAAAAAAAGAGGGATAAACCCGGCAATTTCTAGGCGTGCTTGTTTGAAGAAATTACTTTAATAATGGTGAAAATTGTTTTTCTCGACTAATTAAAAATGGTAAACACTATTTTCTCAGTGGAAAATAATTGACACAACAGTATTTGCCAGCAGGCAAAAGTCTCACAAAGAGATGGAAGAGCAGAATATTAGAAGCTGAATTCAGAATGTGTGTTTGAATATATATATATATATATATATATATATATATATATATATATATATATATATATATATATATATATATATATATATATAAACAGATCTTAGAAATACGTAAATATCCATATATTTTTATTTGCAACTACATTCATGTAATGTGTACATAAGCCACAGTGCAGGCTGATGAATTTCACCTCAGTGTCATAAATATCCCCAGCTTGTTTACCGCACCTTATTGCTTGCTGTAGTTGACAATGCATCATTAATTTAAGAAGCTTTCTAATGAATGTGAAATGAAAGACTCTCAAGCAGGCAATTTCTTTGCACTTATCGTGCGAGGGGAAGACTGGTGGCTGCACTTCCAGGAGTCCTTACCTGAGTGCTTGTGAAACCATTGAGCTCAGCCGTCGCGCTCTGCCTGCCTCTCATCTTTCACCCCTGACAGGAATTACATGATTCAATGATCCAGTGGAGGAACTGGTGAACGGCCTGCTCTGAAATGGTAATAAACACACTGTTCTGTCAGTTTGGCCAACAAATACAGCTTTAACCTTGTCTTCAGGCATTTTTAACTTCACTCATCGTCTGTCCAATCCCGATATCCCCAAATCACACAAAGAGTTCCCTACACAGTCTGGAAAAGAGCAACCGTGCATGGAAGATTTATCGAAAACGTCCATCTGTCCGTCCTTCCATCCATCCTATACTTTTTTCCATCCTTCTGGTTGCCCTTTACTCCATACATGCATACATGCATCCTTTCCTTCTCTTCTTCCCTCCTGCTTTGTGAAAACCTCCACGCATAGTTGTATTAATCAGGGGAAGCAATTTCACAACACACGAAGATGACGAAAAAAAACAAAATCCCACAGTTCTCGTCGTTGCCTCTGATCCCATTCATAAAGCCAGAGCATGGCAGCAAATAAAAAAGGGCAGTTAATGATTTTTTTCTGTAGTCTGCTTGACCTTCTAACTCAGCTTGTCCTGCAGGAAAAGACTCTGGCAGTAACCGAGGCCAACTCCGCTGGGAAGAGTGCGGATGGATCGCCGGCGAATACTTCCATAAAAGAGCGTCTTTTCACTGTTGGTAAATTTACAGTGCCTGGCAGGAATATCCATGCGACTTACGCCTTCATTTATTTTGATGACACTTCATTTGACGGACCTATTTGTGGAAGGCAAAAGCTACATGGATTTCAGACTCTAAAAACGAACATAAAAATCTATAAAGATAAAGGAAGTGGAAACGGTTTTGTGTGAACTTGTACTCGTCACCATTACTCTGAGTTAAATCAACTGCAACCGTTTGCCTTTAAAACTCACCTAAAGCTCAGTAACCTCAGCATAAATACATGTGTTTTGTAAAGGGCTCAGAAGATAAGGAACATTATGCACATAACATCATGAAGACCAATAATAATAATAATTAATGGGATAACGCTGTGGAGAAGTTTAAAACGAAAACAATATCTCAAGCCGTTCAGAACCATCATCTGAAAGCCAAGAGAATCTGGCAGAGGTCCGTACCAGATGGAAACAGGTAAAAGGCCCCCGCCGACTCTGGAGCAGCTGCAGAAAGAAAGGTATTCTGGTCGATGAGACGATGAGAAGATGGAGCTAGATACAGGGAAATACCTGAAGAAAACAACTTAGAAAGTGAAAAGGACTCAAGGACTGGTTCGCCATCCAGCAGGTTCCGGCTAATGTCCAACAGTTGTGCAACATGTGCCTTTTAGCCAATGTGCAAAAGAATTTCTGATTCCTTATTAAGCTTTGTTAGATCTGTAAACCTTCTACAACCCACTGAATGTCCAGTAGCTCTGGACAGTTCTGCTCCGTGCTGTGTGTGAATTGAAACACTATTTTTTATTTATTTTTTTGGCTTGCCTCTGCTCGAGGAGAGGAAAAACGAACGACTGATGAAGTTGATTGATGACAGTCATCTGCGTCAATGAGAGTTAATGATTTGTCAGCAGAAATTACGCATCCCGCACTGTTTCACATAACGACACAGTTTTTACATACAGAGAGAGTCAGCTATAATGCAAAAAAAGTGGTTCAGATAAGTAAATGATGAGCAGTTTTTATAGCCTCCTTTCCAAGCGTATCAAACAACAAATTTGCTCCGCCGATGCCGTGGCTGTTTTCAGTGTGTGCTGACCTTTAGCTGTGATGGATGTTCTTAACTACTAATTAGACTTTCACACAGCGTGGAGATTGTCCCCCCTTTGTTTTTGTAAAGCTATATATATATATATATATATATATATATATATATATATATATATATATATATATATATGGAGGAGACAATCGTTCTACAACATTTCAAGTAAATAAAAAAAAAAATCTCTCCCCCAAGGGTTTCTGTCTGGTATCCTGCTTCATCCTGCTGGGGAGTGTCCATCTCTGATCTAGGAATCAGGGGAGAGAGCAATCAGGGAGTTGGAATTTAATTATTATTTTAATTACTGGACAGTAAAACTACAAGGTAATTTATTTCGCCCTGCCTTACTATTGTCAAGAGGCAGACTGCTGAAACAAACAATCTGTTTGAAAGCAGCGCCATCTAGCGGAGGTTTGGTAAAAGTACATCAGACAAAAAAAAAAAAACATCACTCTTTGTTAACGGTGGATTTAAAAGTTAACCACCTTTATTTAAAAAAAAAAACTTTTATGAACTATTTTGACTACACAGCTTGCACTGGAGGTCTCAGAGTGCATATATAATGTATTTATACCAGATGGGTTAGACTTTTCCTGCTTCCATTGGGTCTGTCTTGCATCATAGTGCCCGGCTCCACATTTTCTTTTTCATTTTTAGGTATCTGTTGTATTACTGCTTGCTATCCACTAGGTGGAGCAAAGACCACTTTGAATGTTTTTGTTTAGCTCTGAGAAATCATTGGAGCTTTCTTAACATAGCATGTATTGCAAGACAAAACCTTTTGGATGTGTTTTGTAATCATCAAGTGATTTTTTTATTGTGCTCATTATTGTCATGAATGACGTGTTTGTTTCCGTCTTGCAAATCAGAATAAATTGGCTGGTTAATTGTGAAAAAGCAACCACAATAACGACCAATAATGATGAGATTCAGCTCAGTTCAATTCAAAAATACTTGATTAATCCTAAAGGGAAATTAAATGATCAGAAAGAGAAAGAAAGAGAAAGACAATAAAACAAAACAAGACGCAAACACGCTATAACATGAAGCACTGCATGTGAAAAATGACCTTTGTATTGTCCGTTTGTTTAACTTTTATCACATGGTGCATTATGAAGTGATAAAAAGTATTAAATGCCGCACCTGAGTTACTTTAATTGTGAATGACTGAAGGTTTTAATATGCAACGCCTTAATTCTATTAGTGTTCTAATTCCTATTTATGCCAGTTGTTTCTTATTAAATTGGACATTTTCTGACCCCTGATCAATATTAAATAACTCTGAAAAACTTAAAAACTACTATTGGATGACGTAGACTTTCACACCACATGGCCTTTCAGTAGAACATTACAGGCTGACATGATTTAAACTGGACAATGAGAAAAACAATGAAACTAATCATTGTTTACTTTCTTATTTGAAGCATTTGTTCTGAGTGATAATTTGTACTGAATCAGGGTCGTCCACACTTTGATGGTGTTCTGACAACCGGATCAAATGGAAAACATTCTTTTCCATCTGACTTTTGGTGTTTAAGACATCAAAGTGAAGACAACAATATCCAACTGTTTATTCATCTGTATTTATTTCTATGTTAATTTATTTTGATGCATTTATTCATGTACTAATTATTTGTGTTTACTGTTTTTAGGTATTCATTTGTGATTGGATTTATTAAGTTCCCTAAGGGTTTATGTATTTATTGTGAATTTATGTTTTTGTATTTATTAATTTATTTACACATTCATTTGTTTTGTGCCTTGTTTATATAACTATTTGTTTATTCATATGCTTATTTGAGTATTTATTTAATTGTTGATTATTTGTATATATTTGTTTATGTCTTGTTTATTGATTTATTTTGGACTGCATTATATTGTTTGTATTCATTTACTTCTGTCATTCATTTATTTTTGATTTTATCTATTGATTGATCATTTTTGGTGTTTAATTCAATAATTCATTGACACAAGTCAGTTCATGTTGTGTATAAGCTAAATAGATGTTGTGATTCACAGCTGTAACTTAAACTGTCACACATTGTGCACTACCACTTAATGTGGGAGTCAACTTAGTGGAAAACATTTGATTTTCACAGTTTAGTGATTGTAAACGTATGTGTGGCTTAGTGTGAGTTATGTTCGCTTGCTTTGAAAGATTTCCCTGTCACCATTTTTAAAAGGCTATTATTAAAAAGCAAGCAAAATATAAAATGCCACAAACGAGGGAGCTGTAATGAATGAATCCTAATCACAGAGCCAGCGTAGTGGAAGGGTACAGCTTGTTGATTTCAAGGAGATGGATCTGATCTGAGAGGGGAACAAACATAGTTTGCATAATAATCAGTATTTTAAAACCATTGGAGTTTGAGCTTATTATGTCTGACATTTAAAATCTGTCTGAAAAATGCAAATGAGGACGCTAAGTGGTTCCAAGCCACATTTTCACATTACAAATCAGAAGGCATATTTGCACAGGAAGACAAACAGCAGAGATGCTGGAAGGAAATTTTAAAACAGACACGTTATTCAAACAAGTGAGAGCATTTACATTTTGTCCACAGTCCGGGAGATTTTAGGTGCACATCAAGATGTTAGAATGCTATCGAAATGTTGATCTGTTTCAGTAGCTCAGTCCAGAAAGCAAAAAAAAAATAGGTTTATTCAATTCAATTCTTTTTATATGCCACCAATTCACAACACATGTCATCTCAAGGCACTTTACAAAGTCAAATTTAATTAAATCATGCAATTTGGTCAAAAGGCTTCCTATCTAAGCATACCCAGAGCGTAGAGCCACAGTGGACAGTCATTGTTGATGGCTTTGCAGCAATCCCTCATACTGAGCCTGCATGAAGCAACAGTGGAGAGGACAGTCTGGGCCCTGGGTTGTCAGCATTTCGGAGAACTAATAAATCCAGCCAGACTCCTAGAAAGAAGAGCTGCATTTATCATATGCTAAGTGACATATTTATTGCTGTTCATTTTGATTATTATGGCTTGAAGCTTATAAAACACCATTTAGTTTCTCAGAAACCTAGAATATTACAAAAGATCCATATAAATGTTTTTTATCACGTAAATGTCTTTCTGAACCATGTGGTGGTTCAGAAAGTAAATGCACTCACTTACTGCAGAAACATCTTACTGGACCTCAAAGAGCTTACAATGTGTACCTCTCCACTCTTTTCTTGTCCATTTATTTTCAAACACACTTTTTCCTTCTAATAACGTTCCTATTAATACGCTTAGATCAATCACTCTGTGCCAGCTACTTCAGCAATTATATTTAAAAGAATGGCTTGAAGAATGGCTCACTCAGTTGAGCCGCATAGCCAGCAAGTGTGCGCTTCCAGGTTCAAGTCCAGCAGCTTCCAGATTTTTTTCTAGGGGGAGTGTTGGCCTAGTGGTTGTGTCCTGGAAGTTTTGGATTCAAATCCCATAGACCGCCTCTCTGGGTCCATGAGCAAGACCCTTAGGCCCATGATGCTCCATGAGCGCTGCACAGTGGCAACCCACTGCTCCCTAAAATGCAGATTGATGAAGATTATTACCATTTAGTGGCTTGCGATTCATTTGGACTCCGTGCTGGACAACTGTCAGGTCAGCAGTCGTCCCCATGATTGTGTTGGCCTTAGCATAATATAACATCATTATTATTTCTCTTCTGTAATATTCCAATTTTCAAAAAGACAGGAGTTTGACATTTCATTAATTGTAAGTCAGAGCTTTCCAAAACAACAAAAAACAATATATTAATCTGTATGTAAAGAATTAGGAGTCATACCATCAATGCTCCTGTGTTTTCCGCCAATGTCAGAAAACAAGTAATTTGCTGTTTTACTTGGTTTTGTTTTGCTTGTAGTTTCACACTTTTTCTTCCAGATTTTACAAAGATGTAAGCAGGCCGTCTGCCAGCTGATGGTTCATATATAACTAAGAGAAACGTTGGAAAAAAACAACACATTTGTAAAAATAAATAAATAAATAAATACCAACTCCTTCCTTTGAATCCTGAAGGATCCATCGCACTCCTATGGAGAGGCTTTACACAGCACTAAGCTGTTTTCCTAATATATTATTTACGCCATGGCCTGCCAAATGCAGGATTCCTGTAATACATTAGTGAGATGGGGCTGAAGTCGTCGGCAGTATGAAAATCGTCTGCGGCGTCTGCAAGGGAAGCTGCGTTCAGGTTTGTGCTCTCCTTCTGCGTGTGTGTGCGGTCTCCTTGGAGATAAAGAGCGGAGCTCTTGTAATGGATCCTCAACCTCGGATGAGTTATCGGCTGTTTGTTATTCTCCGTTGAGGGAAGCAATTTGAGGGTTACAGAGCAATTAGTTATTAATGCATGCTGCCTGGAAGTGCATAAGCGAGGACACCTAAGTGCGACCGTAAAAGAGACGAAGGCCCTAAAGACAACTCTGAAAAACCAAGAAAAATAAAAATGAGCCTGTGTATGGCTCAATCATAAAGCGTCATCAGAGGATTAGATAGTGTGTAAAGACTAAAGTGCTTCTTATTACCCTCACGAGTACAATCTGTGCGTTCTACTTAAAGGCTTACCATTAAAGCCAAAGCCAGGTTGTGGCACCAGGGGGTAATGGTTTGACTTGAGTATCAGTCTGAGTGTCACCATGAATATTCATAAACAGCTTAAATGAAGACCTAACATTGATTAAGCTGTTTCTAATAGGCCGTATCGCAGTGAATGCCACAATATAATTGGATTAGTTTGACTTTGGGAAGTACTTTGAGACATTGCCCCCATTTGAAATGAAGATGTACAGCCCACTAACAGTGTAATTGACAGGAATAAAGATAGATGGATCCGGGCGACTCCTGAGCTTCTTTTCTTTGCCCCAAAGCAAGGGGAGCCCAGAGCTGCATCCCCGAGCAAACCAAGACCAGATCTAATTAGCTCCAAAGACCCTTTTGGAAAGAAATGTTAGCTTCCAGAAACCAGCCTCAGTGTTCAGAACAAAGGAGTTAAAAACCACTTTAGAGGAAAGACAACATATTCTTCTTTTTCATCCTAATTTTCCTCCGCTATTCCAGTTTTTGTTCTTTACCAGTTACTTTCTAGTTTAACTGTGAAATTATTATTATTTTCATTAACCCATCCCTGTAAAGGGATAGATTATATGCAGAAAAACAATTTCCCTTCGGGATCAATAAAGTTTAAAAAAAATAAAATAAAAATTGAGGTGATAGTTGAGAATTTTTCAAGAGAATTTCTTGTCGAAGGTTCTTAACACTCAGTATTCAATCTGCAGTAGATACCTATCCTGGCCTCGTCACTAAATAGAAATCCAGATGTGTTGTACCTGGTGGCTAAAGCATATGGCATGAGGATTCCAGACTAAAGAGGAAAAAGGCACCATTCCAACATCCTAAAATAACTCACGTCTGAAGCCAATGTTTATTCACATAGAAAATGGAAGCAGGAGACTATGCACCCTCAATGATATTCCTGTCTTAAACCATACATCAATTGTTTCCAGTAAAGTAACTGATATGAGAGTATAGTGGTGTTGAAAGCCAAATGCTATAGCTGTGCTTTTCTTATTAGGTAGTTACTCTAAATAGAAACGCCTTTTGGTTTACTGTATATGTTTCAGACAGTAGGACAACTGGTGGTCTGCTGCCTCATGCATCCAACCTGTGTATTTCAAATCAGTAAAATTCTGGCAGCATTCATCTGGACAGTGTTGTGCCAGCGGATTTTTAAAAGGAACTGAATTTGGTTCAGTTAGGATCTCATTAAGAATAGTCATTCTTTTGTCATTTAAAAACCTATGGTTAGAGAGAAAATGACTTTCAGTGGACGTACACTCCCATTTGACACTTTTGTGAAGGTCATTCTGCTCTGAGTGACTTTAAAATAGAAAGACAGAAGTAAATAATATCAGATCCCAACAGAACCAGAGAGTTGGGCACTGTATTTATGTCCGTACTGCATGGAAATTGTTGAGCATTAGGAACTCTCCACCCAACCGTCATACACTGAAACACTTTACAGTAGATGTAGCTCATAAATAAGTTAAATGGCTCCGCACTCATATAAATATGTAAACAAATGCATTATTAATTTATACCCAAGCAATGTTACATTTAATGTGAAATCTTTCTGACTCAGACTACTTTACTGTCCATATTAATTAATGTAAACATTAAAGGACCTCTTCGGCTCTGGCACAAGCAACATTTCAAACAAGGCAACAAACACCAAAGAGCACAAGTTCAAAGTGTGTAAGTATGTGTGTGTGTGTGTGTGTGTGTGTGTGTGTGTGTGTGTGTGTGTGTGTGTGTGTGTGTGTGCTGAAGAGCGGATCCTGCTTGTCTTTTTAAATGTTCATATTTCAAAAATGTCTTTAGGATCAGCTCATTTTAAAAGAAGAAGCCCTCTGTGTATTCTTACACATCTACATATATAAAGCACACCACTTTACTTGATTATGCAAATCCTTCCTTCTTAATGAGGGCAAAATCCCACCGAGATTTCAAAGCCTGTTTTAGTTCTTTACTGGTTTGTTCGTATCTGGTATTAAATGAGGCAAAGAAATCCTACTTCTCATACAGTGCCTTGCAAATTTGTTCACACCACTCAAACCTTTTACCAATTTGTCACATTACAGCCGCAATCTTCATTTGGATTTGTTCAGCTCCTATGTAATGGACCGAAACAATGTAGTGCACGATTGTGAATAAACATAAAATATATTTTTTTTTTTCACCAATAACAATCCATAAATGACGCTGTGCATAAGTATCAAACACATTTTTACTGTGAATCCCCAAAATAGAATCCAGTGCGATGGGACGAGAAGAGAAATTCTGGCAGGGATGAGATGGCTGAAGCAAGTAGACAGGTGCACAGGTGAGTAGAGCTGACCAATTAGTGGCAACAGGTGAAGATGATCTAGAGTAGAGTGGTGGCTGGAGGGAGATGGAGCTGATTGGGTAGTGGATGGTGGCTGAGAGGTGACAGGCTGATAGGAAAAGTCCAGAAAAAGTCCAAAGCAGAGCAAACAAAAACCTAAATCATGGTAATCTGAGGTGTTGGAATAGACTAGTAAACCTCCAGACCTGAACCCAATTAAGAATCTGTGGCAGATTTTCAGAGTCATTGTTCATCCAATCTGACAGAGCCTGAGATATTTTAAAAAGACAAGAAAATTTGCATTATCTATGTGTGAAAATCTAGTAGAGGCATATCTCATTACACACAGAGATGTGAATAGCTATAAACGTGGTTCTACACAGTATTTACTTGAGGGGGGGGGAGTGAATACACAAGCACAGGACAGTTTTCAGATTTGTAAAACGATTCAGATTCAGATTTGCACTACGTTGAGCTGGTCTGCCACAAATAAATGCGAGAGAAATGTGAAAATGTTTAATGGGTATTAAAACTTTTGCTATAAATTATTTTACTGTATCCATCCAGCAGGACTGGCAACCCTACCCGTGTTACCACTGAGAGAAGCAGATGCGCTGCCGTAACACGTGGCAGCAGAACTGAGAAATAATGAATAAGATGACTGGCAAACAGCAAAATTAAAACTGACATCTGATTAGTCTGTTGTTTTAATAAGCTTCTGCCACCATCAGTGGAATGTGTCTCTTTGCTTATATCTTGGCTGAACACGGCCCTCTTGGTGTAAAGACAGTAAAATAAAGATAGAGCTTGTTAAAGTTTTTACGAGCTCGGTGATTTAAGGGCAGAGTTATGAATCTATGGACACCGTGATAACACATTTCATTTTCTGTTTTCTGTGACTTCCTCTGCATGTTTTTTGTTTTTTTTTCTAAATGTGCACCGACATTAAATGTTGCACAGAGTACGAAATAATCTCTATGAATGGGAATATGAGTACCTCTCCTAATGAGCGTGGAAATAGATCATCCACACCCCGTACAAGCTAAGCCACAACAAAATAATAACTGAGGAAGTTCCCATCTCACATTTAAAGGAGCTATTGTTCACTTGTCTTTTGTGATCAAACTTGTCTTATAGATGAACCGCCCGAAAGGGAAACGTGTGTAAACAAGATATTTAACGTGCAAAAACAGGTTCTTACGAGCGCTTTACAGTGCATAACGTATTCACATGGGAGCGTGTGAAAGATGTGTGTGTCACAGTGCAGCGAGCATTACATGGAGGATTGGTTTTAATGAGTAGGCTTCTTGTCAAACATGTTTCCACCGGTGTCAGTAACTGTCACCTCAGATGCAAAAGAAATCCACTTTAATTCTTGAGTAATACAAATTCTGTCTAATAAATGATGATAGAAAAGTGGTGCTTGAATAAAGGAACTAAACAGCATCCAGAAATACACTTGAGGCTATATTTAGATTTGCAATCAGACTGAATGCTGGTTGTGATTGCTAGTACTGTTGTCTAGCGCACAACGGGTGCTTTAGTTTGTGTTGGGTTTTAAAAACCATGGATTGTCGCTCTTCTGCACCGTTATGTAACACTTTGCGTTGATTCGTCACATGAAGTCCCAAAAAAAGTCCTTGATGTTCGTGGCAGTAAAGTAACAAAATGAATGAATGGCTTTTTTGTCATTAACAGCAATTCGGGGGTGCTTCTCCTTCACTGCGTGTCGCATTCACACAGTACTTACATACACAGCATGCACACAACAGTTACTAAACAAATTTATCGTAAAATGCAAACTAAACAAATAAATAAAATTTAACGCTCTAGACTTAAATCAAATACGTATTGTGTGTATTTACTGCTACAGTGGCTCCAGCAGAAAACACTGTTCCTGAATCTGGAGTGTACGAGGTCTCTGTGAGTCGTACCTCCTGCCATGATGGGAGGAGATGAAAATGGCAGTAGCCAGCATGTGTACAGTCCTTTAGAATGCTCTTGGCTCTGCTGATGTAGCAGGAAGATGCAGTGTTGTCAAGACAGGGCAGAGAGCAACCTATGATTTTTTTTTTTTCTACCGCGTAAATCACATGCTGCAGGGACTTTTTGTCTGCTGCTGTGCAGCTCTCATACCACGCAGACAAGCAGTACATCAGGATGCTCTCTACTGCAGAGTGATAGAATGACACCAGCAGTGTCTTCTTTGGCTTGTTTCTTTTTAGCAGTCTTCAAAAATGCTGCTGGGCCTTCTTAATGACTACAATGGTGTTAGTAGGCAAGTACAGATCGTCAGAGATGTGGACTCCTAGGTACTTGAGGGTTTTAGACCGCCATCACACTGATTCCATTTATCAACAGAGGAACTATCTCTTGCTGCTTCCTTCTGAAGTCCAGGATCAGCTCCTTTGTCTTTGGGGTGTCAGTTTTCATTTTTCCTGCACCACTCGGACAGTTTCTCAATCTCGTCCTTGTAAAAAGTCTCATCTTTTTGTGAGATGAGTCATCTGATTGTGGTATTTTCGGACACTCCAAGACGCTTTACAAAACAATTTTAAAAACACAGAAATAATCCATTACATATTACGGAAAAGCGGGTTAAATATGTGGGTTTTGAGATGCGATTATAAGTTTTGTAATGAGTCTGACTTCCTAAAGGTTTGGGGCAGCAGCGAAGGCTCGGTCTCCTAAGGTCCGTTGTTGGGTACGAGTGATGGGTGTGAGGAGTTTGGTGTCAGCAGAGCAGAGGGAGTGGGCGGGGTGGTGGGGTTTCAGGAGGTTAGTCAGATATGGAGGGGCTATATTATGAAGGGACTTGTAGATGAGGGGAAGAAGTCGAAGTCTTTGCAGGTGCATCTCAGTGGCGAGTCCCAAACAGCAAACGTTTGTTGGTCTTCCAACCATAGATCAACCTAGAAACTTCCCCGATGTCTTTACCATTTCACTATTGAGTTCACACCACAGCCTGCATCCGATGCTGTGCAAAGATTGCATCCAGCATTTGGTTTTGCTCACAAAGCATCCAAGTCTGGGTGTGCAAAGCCCAATTTAAACCATCGCACATTCCCTTCAGCCTCACCAATGCCAGAACTGTCACCGAGATCTTCCAAATTTGCCGATATACCAGCTCCAAAAAGCAGAAATCTTCTTATCATAAATCCAATTATGTATGCAACTTCCACATTCTCGATGGACAAAATGGTGAGACACACCATCGTCCAACTGCCCCAGGAATCCAGGGTGTATCCCTCTGCATGTGTCCCCTCAGGACAGCTTGGCTCCCCTGCATCTGGTCTTTTGGTTGAGAAAATTTGATCAATTGCGTTAAATGACCAGCTGACCAGATCAATGATTTTTCAATTCAGATGGTTGCAAAAAAAGGCTCTGAGAGAGTTAAGCAGCATACAGACAAGAGAGCACAAGCAGGAGAGTTTCGGGGGAGGAGAGGAGCAGAGGAGCAGAGAAGCGTCCACCTTCGCTAAGAGGCAGAAGAAATTAAATAGATTTCTGGTGTTCACAAATACCAAACAGTCTAAAAAAGAAAAATTTTAAAATATAGTCACTCTACATGGGTCAATGGTAAAATGTTAACCAATGTAAACACAATTCCCTAAAATTACTCTCTCTCTTTTCTGTAATCCAAATAAGGTGAAAATGAAAGAATACAGGTTTGGATATAATAATTTTTCCAAAACCCAATTACATTAAACCTTCCTTTAGTACAATAAAAGATAAATACTGAATCAAACTAAGGAAATTAAAGCATTAAAAACAGAAGAATTCCCTTTTTCCCCTGGCTGATTTGGGTGCATGCCTCATTCAAGAGAAATTTTCATAAATTAGTTTGCACAGCTTGACAAATTTGGCTGAAAGTCTAAGTCTACATTTATGCTTCTCTTTGTACAGTTTTCCTGCTCAGCTGTGGTTAGGGGAGGCAGCCTTAGAATGGGAATCATCATAGTGTCCCTACTTTATTGATTCTCTTATATTCTCTGATTTGTTTACCTGCAACAGACGGCCACTTTATCAAACTCTCATTAGACGCTTCATGGAAACAGATTTTCCTTGGAAGTGGGACCTGAGCTTCTTTTGTAGTCATTATTGACAACTGTGGACACACTCGATCACCACTCAGAGACACGTTAAACATCAAGATGCTGCTCGAAAACAAATTAGATGTGTCAAAGACTTTAGAAATATAACTCAGTGGCTTTCCCACTGTTTGGGGTCCACTGTCCAAATATGTTCATTTTAAATCATCGTCATAAGGATCAAAATGATGTCCTCAAAGAACAAAGTGGCTCTGAGCTGAGTCCAAACTCTGTACAGTTCAATTTTATTAGATATTTGCAACTTCTGTTTTTGGCCTGAAAATTCCCATTGTTATTAGATTGTTGTACCACAATGGATTTGCCACTACCTCAGAGCGTCCTCAACATTGGCAGCGGGTGGATGTGCGAACATACAGTATGCACAGTGACGTACACTTTCAGGTAAAGGTTTTGTCACCAGAATGGTAGTAAAGTTGCCACTTCTGGCCAAGAGTAAGCTTAGGAACAGGTTTAAATCCTGATGGAAATACAATAATGGACAGTAAGAGAGTGGTTTAAAGTTATTTAATCTGAATAATCCTCTTTCTGGTTGTTTTAGGATATATGGATGATTAATTGTCGTGAAAAGAAAAGGCATGTCCTGCCTAGACTGCTTTGTGGTATTCTGAGAAAATCCATGTTTGAGGGTTGGTTCCCATCCGAAGAGAACACACCTTTTTGTAATTTTGAGCAACATCAAGAACTAGACGAGAAAGGGTAGTAATGGGTACAGAGTTGACCCGGAAGTTGCTTTCAAGCATGACAGATGGCTCAAGACTATCACCAATGACTATAAGCATGAGGTTTTTTTGTTAAAGAGTTGAAATATGTTGTTTTGTTTTTTTGGTTGTTCAGTAAATCTAGAAATATTGAGGCCAATAAAAAAATGTTGGCAGCTGACCATGACAATATGCATTACAGTTGCAAAATCATTGTGCCACAAATACAATCCAAACTGCTTATCTCATCAAACTTTCCAGCTCCACAGGAAAAAAGAATCTCAGATGGTTGGGTTAACCTCTTGTTTTAATTTCTCTGCAGGATCCATTGGATCCACCTCTGGAGGTCATGAACCAGGGAGGTCAGGACACCGGGGGTGGTAGTGTCTGCCGAAGCAGATAGAAAGAATTTACTGTGTGGGTTTGAACCACAACCTTGAGTCCCTGGTTGCTTCAGAGTTAATGCCATTCTTCCAGTGATTCACCCACACATATAATCTCCCAACAGGCTGACAACCCCACAACAGACAATGCCTGAAGCTAGTTGTTCAAGTCTACTTTAACACACTTTGACTGTCAGTGAAAAGTCTTTCCACCAAATCCTATAGATGTCAATTTAGGTTTTCCCACCGTTGAGAAACCGAGGGTGTTGTTTTAAGTGTCAGTCGTGCACCAACATGCACACCTCGCCAGATTCCAACTCCTCCTGGAAAAGGTTTTAGCACACAAACCTTGTAAAATCAGTTCTTCGCACAAATTGCTGGCCAATTAAAGTCTGAAAAGTGTGTCCTTTTTGCTTTTCTGGAGAGCAGCGAAAATGTCTCCCGTAAGCTGTCAGCGGTGTTTGTCAACGCTTTGTTTTCATTTCCGTGGTAATTTTGCAAACCTTTTCTCCTTTGAAGGATTCAAAACAGGCAATAAGGCAATCAGTGTTCTTTAAAAGAGTCAGCCTCACACAAGCGTCCATGCAATATTAATCCAATCTTGCAGAGGTGGTTCGGCTTCCAGGCTGGCTCCTCCCGGGGGGACATCTCCATTACCTCTCCCTGCTTATATCCCTTACCTCGATACTCCATAAAAAGCCTCGTCCAGCTTAGAACTTACTTTGATTTTTTACTTTGGGCTCATTCCTTTCATCCTCACTTTCACAAGTTCTGTTTTAGTATTGATTCAAGAGATTAAATCACAAATAAACTGTATTTTGTCAGCAATAATCAAATGAATGAAAATAGAAAATGTATGTGAGAGGCTTCTCTCCAGAGAGAAGTCTAGATCCAAGAATTTATCGGAAATATTTGACTGGAAGCATACTTATAAAGTTGCAGGTGTTATGTAAAGAGACATTAAAAAGTAGTCAATAGCAGTTTTAGATCCTTTAACATTAAAGCTTGTGAAAGATAACCATGGAGAGTTTAGTTTTCATATTTTTTATTTCATTTACCCATATCTAATCTGCAACTTAGAGCTGTATTACATTGACATATGATTAAAACCCCAATTAGAAAGTTCTGTGAAGCAATAAAAATTATCCACACTTGTATTAATTGTAATTTAAAACTGTCTGATCTGTTTAAATTCATTATGTCAAGCAACTGTTTTGGAGTCCAGTATCTTCAAACCAAGCTGTCTGTAATTTATTCTTTTGTTGCTACATCAGGTTTAATTACATTTTTCTGGAACAAAAACATAATCATTTAATATAGCCTTGCAAAAAACATATGGGAAATTGTTAAAAACAGACAATAATAAGGAATCCTTGGCTGGTTGATTGAAAGTCCGTTATATCAGTTTCAGCATGGAGACCCACAAGCACCAAAATTCGGCTTAATGGTAAATTAGTGATCTATAGCTGGTATTTTTTCAAAGGTCTTTGAAAGTACTATTTTAAACCGGAGGGGATGTTTTATCTCGACCTCTCATAACCAGTTTGGTTTAAAATCCAATGCCAATTTTTTAGATATTTTATTAATGCCTCTATAGCATTTGATTGTGTAAATCATGGAAAGTTGTTTTATAAGTTTATAACAGATGAGCTTCTTAAGCTGGGGACACACTACATGATTTTTATGCCTGATTTTAACACTGATTCTCAGTCGGGGAATGTCTGGACAAGTTGTGCAAGTCAGCACAAAAATAAGTGTGATAGGAGGTGAAGACTGGAGTCTGTAATTGTGTGAGAGGAACTGACCCGACCCAACCTCAGTGTCAATAAATAAAGATAAAATATGTTTTTTTGTGGCAAATACACATAGTTGGGTAATTTTGAAAAACAAACTTTATATCTAACTATACAAAATTATGACTATAAGCACGAAGCAGCACAAGGCACAGTTCAAAATGTAATTTAGTAACCTAATTCCTAACTACAATTAACTAATGATAAAAGCAAAACCAACAACAAATATATATTCAGATATTTACCAGTAAAACATAATAGATAAAGAAATACCTTATTGAATAGATCCAAACAACTCACATATTGAACATGAGGGTAACAGGACATATTTTGAATTATGTCTCATTCTCTGTATGTGTCATGGTTTAGGTTTTGTTCGTTTTACTTTGGACATTTTCTGGACTTTTCACTATCCAATCAGCCCAGTTTACCTCCAGCTATCTCCCTACCCTAGATCATCCACACCTGTTGCCACTCATTAGGTCTGCTCAGCCTATATTTGCCCTCCTCAGCTAACTCATCTCCGCCACAACATCACTGCCTGCTTATCCCCGACAGCCTGCTCCTGCTGCCATTATTCACCTGCTCGAGTCAGATACTGTTCATCTGTCTCATCCGCCACTATTCATCCTTTTCAATAAACTTCTTAATCAGCTTGATCGTGCGTCCTGCGTCGTGTAGCATACAGGGGGTAACGAGGGCCGATTTGCCTCTCATGGCCACCTCCCGATCAGGAATCGGACAGTCGGTTGAAAATCAAACATCTTTGAAATTCAGTCGGCCCTCGTGACCGATCGTGAGCACGTCCTGCTGTTAAAGCGGAGTTAAGACCGTCTACGAGCCGATTTCCCCCAACCTTGTGCACGTGCAAACAAGTTGATTATTCTTCGTCTTCTCAAATGAAAAAAATAGGAGCGGAGAGAAGGATGACGGCGGTACGTGTGACATGCAGTCAAACTACGGAGGAGTAACTCATAGAGTTACCAAGGCAGCGCGTTTTGTTCTAGTAAACCTCATATTTAATAGTGAGCATCGACACTTCCACCTTTTTCTTCTTCTACTGTAGACGAGTCAGAGTAGCGCCATCTCTCTACGAGGCTGAGTCCAACCTGTGGTCTTTGAACGTACAGGGTGAGCAATCAGGTCGCATCAGAGCGTCGGGCCTCACAGTGTAAGAACAGATATCGTGAGCAGTGAACTTTTAAACCCTGCGGTTTCGTCGTACAGTTTGAGCTGTATATGAGTACCACGATTGAAAATATTGTACAGTGTATGCCCGGCATAACAAGATGATTCAAAGCGTTGTTTCAGTAAAGTTTACATTGACGTAGGTTAGAGGACTCTACAAATAGTAAAATTGTATCTTTGAAGAACAGTCCATTAAGGTCAGATAGGTGTCATTTTAAGTTGTGGAATCAGTGGAGTTTGTTGCTTATGAAAGTCATACTTACGCATTTCAACAGATTTTTGAGTACATTGTACCACATAAAATTGGTCAGTAAGCACAACACTAATCATATATAAGGCGCTCCAGATTATTAGGTGCACCATCAATTTTTGCGAAAATGTAAGGATTTTCAGTGCACCCTATAGTCTGAAAAGCAAGGCACAGAACTTATTCTTCATCAGACTTCATGGAAGTCTGATGAAGAATACCTGGTCTGATCCGGAGAGACGGCATCCATCCTACTTTGGATGGTGCAGCTCTTCTTTCTAGGAATCTGGCCGGATTTATTAGTCCTCCTAAATGCTGACAACCCAGGGTCCAGACCAGGAAGCAGAGCCGTAGTTTAACACACCTCTCTGCAGCTTCTGTACTGTTACCCACCCATTATCCTATTGAGACGGTGTCTTTCCCACGGCCAAAACTTAACAGATCAAAAACTGATCTAAAAGGAACAAATCATAAAAACCTAATAAAAATCAATATGGTTCACCTTGAACCTAAAAATAAAATAATAAAATGTGGTCTATTAAATATAAGGTCTCTTCCTCCAAAGACTTTGTTAGTTAATGAATTGATTTCTGATAATCAGATTGATTTGTTTTGTCTCACAGAAACCTGGCTACAAGAGGACTACGTTAGTATAAATGAGTCAACCCCCTCCAGTTATTCAAATTTCCACATTCCCAGATCTGTGGGAAGAGGAGGAGGAGTGGCAACCATCTTTCAGTCTGATTTATTAATTAGTCCCAGGCCAATTAATAACTACAGTTCTTTTGAACATTTAACCCTCAGTTTCCCTCATCCAAACTGCAAAGCAATAAAACCTCTTCTGTTTGTTGTTTTGTATCGTCCACCAGGCCCTTACACTCAGTTTTTGGATGAGTTGTCAGATTTCTTATCTGATTTGGTGTTAAATACTGATAAGGTTATTATAGTGGGTGATTTTAACATCCATGTTGACACTGAATGTGATAACCTTAGTGTAGCCTTTAAAACTATCCTAGATTCAATTGGTTTTGTTCAAAATGTGCATAAACCGACGCACTCTCGGCTCCATACTTTAGACCTTGTTCTGACATATGGCATTGATTGTGAAGAATTAACAGTATTCTCTCACAACCCTGTCCTGTCTGATCATTTTTTAATAACATTTGAGTTTAATCTAACTGAATTCTCCACCCCCAAAAGAGGGTTCCATTATAGTAGATTTTTATCGGATAATGCTGTATCAAAACTTAAAGAGTCTGTCCCCTTCTTAATATCCTCAGTATTGCAGAAATGCCCTGTAGATGGCAGCATTGCTGTTTCTTCCCATTCACAAATCGATACCTTTGCTAACAATGTGACTTCCTCATTGCGTTCTGCATTAGACAATGTAGCTCCCTTGAAAAAGAAGGTGATTATTCACAGGAAGCTGGCTCCTTGGTTTAATTCAGAGCTGCGTTCCTTGAAGCACAATGTTAGGAAATTGGAGAGAAAATGGCGCTCTACACACCAAGAGGAATCCTACTTAATCTGGAGGGACAGACTATTGTTGTATAACAAGACCCTCCGCAGAGTTAGAGTAGCATATTTTTCATCATTAATTGAAGAGAATAAAAATAATCCTAGATTTCTCTTTAGTACAGTTGCCAAACTTACCCAGAGCCACAGCTCTGTTGATCCATCCATTCCCTTAGCTCTTAGTAGTAATGATTTTATGGGATTCTTCATAAATAAAATTGATGCCATTAAAAATAAAATAATTGGCATCCTCCCAAACATGATTACCTCGTCCTCAGTAAGTGAGGCAGCATTGGAGGAATCTTTAGAATCTGCGCAGTGTTTGAACTGTTTAGAAGCAGTAGAGCTTTCTGAGCTATCTAAAATTTTAGCTTCATCTAAACCTTCTACCTGTATGTTAGACCCAATCCCAACCAAGTTGTTTAAGGACATATTCCCTTTGATCAGTGGCACTATTTTAGACATGATTAATCTATCCTTAGTAAATGGATATGTACCACAGGTTTTGAAAGTAGCTGTTATTAAACCTTTACTTAAGAAACCTTCTCTTGATCAAGATGAGTTAGTAAATTACAGACCTATATCTAATCTTCTTTTCTTATCTAAAATTCTTGAGAAAGTAGTTGCTAATCAACTTTGTGAACATTTACAAAGTAATGACCTACTTGAGGAGTTTCAGTCAGGCTTCAGAGCTCATCATAGCACTGAAACAGCTCTGGTGAAGGTCACTAATGATATTCTCATGGCCTCAGATAATGGACTTGTGTCTATACTTGTCCTGTTAGATCTCAGTGCTGCGTTTGATACAGTTGATCACAATATTCTCCTACAAAGACTTGAACATACTGTAGGGATTAAGGGGAAAGCATTAGGCTGGTTTAAATCTTATCTGTCAGACAGATTCCAATTTGTTCATGTTAATAATAAATCTTCCTCAAACTCTAGGGTCACCTGTGGAGTACCACAGGGTTCAGTCCTTGGACCAATTCTCTTTACTATATATATGCTTCCGATAGGCAAAATTATCAGACAGCATGGGATTAATTTCCACTGTTATGCTGATGATACTCAGCTATATTTATCCATAAATCCTGATGAATCCAATCAGTTACTTCGACTGCAGTCATGTCTTGATGACATCAAAAGCTGGATGACTTTAAATTTCCTGCATCTAAATTCTGACAAGACCGAAGTTTTAATCTTTGGGCCAGAGTCCTCAAAAAATAAACTTCTTAACCAATCACTTAATCTGGGTGGCATTAACCTGGCCTCTGGTAATAAAGTAAAAAATCTTGGTGTTATTTTTGACCAAGACATGTCATTTAAATCCCATATTAAACAGGTTTCCAGAGTTTCCTTTTTTCACCTCCGGAATATCGCCAAAATTAGAAACATTCTGTCCAGGAGTGATGCTGAAAAACTGGTCCATGCATTTGTTACTTCAAGGCTGGACTATTGTAATTCTTTACTATCAGGAAGTCCACAAAATGCAGTTCAAAGCCTTCAGCTGATCCAAAATGCTGCAGCAAGAGTTCTGATGAAAATCAACAAGAGGGATCATATTTCTCCAATTTTAGCTTCCCTTCATTGGCTTCCTGTTAAATCAAGAATAGAATTTAAAATTCTTCTTCTAACGTATAAAGCCCTTAATAATCAAGCTCCATCATATATCAGAGCTCTGATTACCCCGTATGTTCCTAACAGAGCACTTCGCTCTCAGACTGCAGGTCTGCTGGTGGTTCCTAGAGTCTCTAAAAGTAGAATGGGAGGCAGATCCTTTAGCTATCAGGCTCCTCTCCTGTGGAACCAACTCCCAGTTTTGGTCCGTGAGGCAGACACCCTGTCTACTTTTAAGACTAGGCTTAAAACTTTTCTTTTTGACAAAAATTATAACTAGTGACTCATGTTACTCTCAGCTACCTTTATAGTTTTACTGCTATAGGCTTAGGTTACTGGAGCATATCAGGATCTAATTTTCTCACTATATTGAGTTCTACTGTTCTTCAATTATGCATTATGTGTTGTCATTTCTGCTTTAACTTTCTGTTCTCTCTCTTTTCTCTTCATAGTAGGTACACCTGGTCTGGCGTTCTGTTAACTGTGACATCATCCAGAGAAGACGGCTCACCTGCTACTACCATCTAATGTAGAACAGATTACTAGATCAATGTGTGCTTCTGTGCTTTTTTGTTTCTCTTGTTGTGTCTCTGTTCTGTCTTCTGTAACCCCAGTCGGTCGAGGCAGATGACTGTTCATACTGAGCCCGGTTCTGCCGGAGGTTTTTTTTCCCGTTAATGGGTGGTTTTTCTTCCCACTGTCGCTTCATGCTTGCTCAGTATGAGGGATTGCAGCAAAGCCATGTACAATGCAGATGACTCTTCCTGTGGCTCTACGGTTCCCCAGGAGTGAATGCTGCTTGTCGGGACTTTGATGCAATCAACTGGTTTCCTTATATAGGAAATTTTTGACCAATCTGTATAATCTGACCCAATCTGTATAATATGATTGAACTTGACTTTGTAAAGTGCCTTGAGATGACATGTTTCATGATTTGGCGCTATATAAATAAAATTGAATTGAATTGAATTGAATTGAATCTTCATCATAATGATTTAATTTATTTCAGGGAAACCAATGAAATTATAATGGTCCCCCATTTTGTTTGTAATTGTGTGTTGTGTACTAGTCACACCCAAAAATAATCTTATCTCTCATAACATGAAGTACAAAGATCTCAAAAGACCAGCACATCAACCAGTGGTGAGAAACTTACACCATTCAGTCTGGAAAGGGTAACAAAGTCATTGCTGAAGCTTTGAGGCTCCAGTGAAGCACAGTGAGAGTCATTATCCATCATTGGAGAAAACTAAAGTTATAATTGTCACTATAGTTCTATAAATCCCTGCCAGAGGCGGTGCTTGAAGCACTGAATGATCGTCAGTTCCAGTAATCTTCTTGTGAGCACGAGAATTCTAAGGGACCGAGCATCCGGTATTCCGGTCATCCGGTATACATATAACCATATGTTGTATGTTATATGTATAGTTATAGTTGTATCTTTTGTTCTATTTCATGCCTGCTGACCACCAGATGCAGTGGTTCAAGCACTGGATGACGCATACCTTCAAGGTCACAAGGACTCCGCAACCCAAACAGTCAACATCTACAGTAACACATACCTGAGCAGGATCCGGAAGGCTGTTGCTCAAAGACGCCCTGTAGGGGATTGGGTGTGGAGATTCACCATGTAGAACCTGGCAAAGGTGTCCAGCTCATTTGCCAAGAGGCTACCTGGCAAATGACGTCCAGTGGCACTCCAGTCATGACAGTTTATGAGGTCGACAGGCCTTTTACGGAGTGGCACCTCATTCCCAAAGGCAGAGGTTTGCCCTGTAGAGTGTAAGCCTCAGCAATTACTCCTACAGTCCTGTGTGCCAGTGTGAGCCCGTATAACATACAAAAAGGCTATTGGTCATCTGCAAGGATGCTGTGGCACTGACATGCGTCTTAGGGCACAAAGGCTTAGGGAGGGCACCAGAGTCAAAACGTGCACAATGAAGCAGCTGGACATGACCTGCTGCCAATGGCACCCTAGGAAAAAAGGATGCCATAGTCCACAGCGTAACACCTAAACTATCAGGGTTCTACCGGCAATACTGCTCCCTCACAGAGCGTACAATTACCCCACCCGCTGAGCAAAATCCATTGCTAAAAGCAAAGTGGCCATCAGTGGCATGCACTTTAGGCCCACCCCAGCCAAAGGCTCAAACAGGAGTGAAGGGCTGTAGGGCGTCCAGCACTAGAGAAAGGTCCCATTTAGGTGTCACAAGCTGTGCGGGTGGACTCAAGTGTCTGGCTCCTCTCAGGAACAGTGCAAGATCCTTGTACCGGCCCACAGGCAAGTATGACAGAGACTGGGCAATGTAGCGGGTCAAGTCCTTCACCATGGACTTATGGACTGCCCATTTGTTGGTAACCGAAGTAGAGCCTGTGCAGTAGAGGAAACCAAGTCCTCGCTAGCCAGAAGGGGGGCACCAGAATAAGAGGGAAATCATAAAGAAGAGTCCAGGGCGAGTCTTGTGCTAGCACCTTACAGCCCAGAGGACTGTGCTGTCCATCAGGGAGAACCACAGAGGACAGTGTGCTGTGTCCCTGGAGGAAACGAGGACCAACCTGCCCTGCCGAAGGTTTTCCAAATGCAACTCACCACGTTATGATGAAGTATCCGCTCCCCAGGAAATGGCTTCCCCCGGTACGTTCTGCAGGCCCGAGATGTAGGCCGCCCTGACACTGGCGAAGTGTGGAGCTGCCTAGACCAGCAGACCACAACAGCCTCCGTGACATCGTCTCTCCCTGGTGATTCACATGAAAGACAACAGTGGTGATGTCTGACCTCACCAGTGCATGCCTGTCCTGCCACCCTGGAAGAAAATGGTTGGAGAAAGAATATATATATATATATATATATATATATATATATATATATATATATATATATATATATATATATATAGCACATGGGGCAACAGTAACCTTGACGGGGTTACAGAGCTCCACAGCAGAGACTGGAGGATTTGTTCATATTTTTTAAAATTCATTAGATTTTGAGCTTGATGAGCACTTTTAGCCTAGTTCATGTTGCCGTAGAGGTGATTTCTTATTTGTACACATCTGGCAGTAAGCAAGTTGCAAGAACATGGTTAATTTAGTTTAATTCTTTATTCAGTAAAGGGAAAGGGCTATTTTTAATAGTAAAGAAAAGCCTACAACTTTTAATTATATTCTTAAAGCTTAATTATAATTATATTCTTAAAGCTTGAGAATAGCTCGTGCAAGCTTAGATTCTGCATTGTCAAACTTTGCTGAGGATCCTGATTTGCTCTCTGGGTGACAAGATGCGGGACGTGAAAATTAACAGCTCTTGTCCACAAGACCTCTTAAGAGTGACTGTATCCCAGCAACACAGGAAGACTCTCAAGTTGCACCATCAACACTTTTAAATATTTAATCACTTCTGTCACAGGATCTGACTTTTGACATTGACGTCAACCTTTGCACAATGAGCTGCTGAGTGTTTCCATTACACGGCGTTTCCTGCTCCAAGTGGCGGAGAGTCTTCCTCGAGCACCTCTTCTTGCAGATCAAATGGTGTTAAGGTCAACCATAGCCGAGTGTATAAATAAGAGGCCAAGATGGGCATCCCATGACTAATTTAGTACTTTCACAGGGATGATCAAGAGGTAGAATAATGACTAAAGCACAGCAGAGATGCCTGGGGATGACTCCTAGGAGTTCTCTGAGGGGTTTCTGCTTTGCTGTCGCCTGAACAACAACCTTGGTAATAATCTTCATGCTGAGCATCAGGGACTCTGGGGGTAATCCCACTGGTAGTGTTGCTGTATATAGCAAGCTTTTCTCCCATGTATTCCTGTTTCTGGCTGTTGTTGTTTTTTTATGGTAAAAAAGGTTCCAAGATAAATAATACAATTAGAGACAAAAAATATCAGCTCTATTTTACGAAAACACTGTCTAGAAAGCAATGAACCAATAAAATGCAAGGTACCTTGCCTACACAGCTTTCTTAATGCTCATATTTAGGCAAGCCAAGTTTATTGGCATAGCATATTTCAGCTATAAGACAATTCAATGTGCTTTAAATGATAACATTTTCAATGAAAAGAAAAGATGTAAAATACATTGCAGTGGGGTAATAAAGTTAAAAAGTCAAAAGCAATTCTAAAACAAATGGGTTTTAAACCTAGCTTTAAAGGAACTTTGAGTTTCAGCATTTTGCAGCTTTCTCCGCATTCTCCACCTTTGTCTCTGATTCTGGGGATCAGGAGCAGTCATGAAACCAGAAGACCTTAGTGGTCTGGAAAATTGATACAACGCAACTAATCTTTAATGTACGCAGGAACTTATTCCGGGGCAGCGTGAGATTTTTAGCAATAAACATTTATTTCTTGATTTATAAAAGGTTTGTTATTTTGGCTGATTTCTTCTTATTTTTGTGTTTTTAATCTAAATGTTCTTTATAGAGTTATGTTTTGATTTCCATATTTCCTCTGTTTTGCTCCAAAACTCAATCTCCCGGTCAATTAATGAATTTAAATCAACGATTTTCTCCTGTATTTGAAAGTCCAACCAGTTTTGCCCCTCTCACACAATGGCACTTAAATCCTGCTTATTTCTTTAATTATACATAGAGCACTTCTGTATCACAGCCTGATTAATGCATCACAGGCCCTGTGCTTGGCTGTAATTACAGATTGGTTGGCCCGAATGCCGAGGTGTGAATTATTTTGTTTTAGGGACATAATTACTCCGCCAAAACGCATTCCTGTGAACAATTTAAAAATGGCCATCTTTTCCTCCAGGGAAGTTTATTGGGTCATTTCAGCAAGCTCCACTGGACACTATATTGTTTAGGTATAACTTAGGATACTCTGATGAATTCATTAGCAGCCAACATGAGCCCTGTTGTATCAGACTGAGAGACAAGCAGGCAGACATAGACAGATATAGATAAGAAGCAATGGTATGTATATATGTGCTGAAATGTTCAGTATAGGCATGTACATAGACAGATTTATTAAATGAATACAGCATTGTTTTAAACCTGTAATTGTGCAGAGAAAGTGTCCAATTTGAAAACGTCATGATTTCTCACTCAGCTACAATGATAACTGAGAAAGAAAGATGCACTGAAACTGTGACTTACTATCATCCATAATTGCCATGAGTTTTTCAAAGCAGCACACCAGCAACCAAACAACTATGAGGTGTCAAGAACAGTCCATCTGGTGAAAGTTGTGTTTCCACGGTGCATTCACATATAGCCAGTGGTGGGCACAATCGAGCTAATAACATATTGGTGTTCATTTTTACTGTTTACAAGGTAGAGGTAATAGAGCTGCTTGTTTCTCTTGGAATAACTGGCAGCATTGGAGTGGCTTCCCGACCCGCACTGTTTTTTTTTTTTTTTAAATGTAACTGTCTGAGCACAGAGGGAAGGAATATCCTTCTTATAAGTTTCCACTGTCATATAAAAGTTAAAGTTTAAAAGTAATTTATCCTGAACTAAAGCATCCATCCCTTAAAACATGCAGCGCTGTGCACGTTCGTCATGTGCCGTGTGTGCATGCATCGTCTTTTCTCTGAAGGTGTGTGACACAGACTGACGTGCGTTTGTTAGCGGTTAGCATTAGCTTCCTCAAATTTCCTTATTCGGCATCGGTTTAACTGTGGCAAAGTTAATATTTTTGTTTGCGGAATATGACTTTGCAAAGCTAACTTTTTGGGTAGCTGTGCCCACGACTGCACATATCTCATTATACCTTCTTCTTCTAAAAACAAAAATGGAGAGACACCCTTCTGCAGGCACAAGGCACTGCCATTTTTGTAATAAATGCTGGAAGTTCACACCAGAGGTTTTGGACATCATAATATTCAGAGACCGAGGAAAAGGTGAGAAAACCTAAATCTAAGGTCATTGGATTTAATACCAAAACCTAATTTAATACTTGCGGTTTATCCCCTCCCCTGATGGTTAACCCTAGCCCTGACATTGGTGAATGACAAACCTAAACCCAAGGTCAATGGATTTAATTTGACTTCTTTAACCTACTGTTGGGACCAACTTGGTTGGGACTGACTTCCAGCAATTTGTCAGGAGCGACTTCTTCCTTCTTTTTTTATTAATATCATGAGCAACAGGAATTATAGTCAGGGGATCAGAAATATCAAAACAATAAACATTTCAGGAGGTACATGCGGCAATTTCATTAGATTTCCGGTGTGAACATCTGGCATTGATTGTAAAAATGGTGGCGCTCTGCTGATGCAGAACGGTACCCTCAAAAAATTGACTTTAAGCTGATGCAACACACGTAGTAAATCAGTCCATACACAGTACGGTACAGTAGATTGGTTATAATCTAAAATACTATGTGCTTTGAAAAATAGTCAAAACTGACTGTGAATTTATTTTATTATTATCCAGATATCTAGGTTTTCTTGTACTGAAAATCAAGAAAATGGAGGATTTAAAATATTAACCTATTTTAGCTGCATTACTGTGAAGTTATTAAACATTGCGCCCATCCCTTGAATCTCCACTTCTTTCCTCATTATACTGCACATGTAAAACAATGTGCTCTTATCGACATAAATTTATAGATCAAGAATTTGTAACCTTTTTTGCATAGAGCTTCTCCAACAAATCCTTCTCTAACTCCACTAGTCAGTTTAACCACTGACTACATGTAGTTGTTAAAAGCCTATCATTGTCATCAATTTTCTGTGGATGCTATATTCTTTTATTTGTTCTACTCCATAGGTCAAAATCTATTTCTGTGCCTTAAAAAGATTAGGTGAGTGATGTAAAATTGTTCCCCTTCACATTGATTTATAAACTGTACTTGTTCTGACTCCAGCATCAGAGCCACTAAAAACTATACCGCAGGACAAAACAACAAAACTTTGAAAATATTTTAATGATGCGAAGGAGGGAAACTGGGACGTTGCTGATGTTCAGTATAATCTTATTAACAAACTGTAATCGTCTAAGTTTTCATCTGCATTTTTTGACTTATTTATTTTTTATATCACCATGGTGCCACAAAACTGGAGCGTTATGAAAGAAGAGGCAACATGTGGCCTACATACATCATCAAAAACAGTAAGAGATGAGAGGAGCTGCTTTGATCTCATGTTTTGGCTCTACACCTCAAATCAGGAAGAGGAAGAGTTTCAGGGGGTGAGAAAGAAAGAACGAACGAAAGAAAGAAAGAAAGAAAGAAAGAAAGAAAGAAAGAAAGAAAGAAAGAAAGAAACCATTTTTAGATAAACACTGTAAGAGCTTCTTCTCTATTCATTCAATATATTCACATCTTCCCTGTCTGTGTAGGTTCTCTTGCAGAATGTAAATATCAGCATCACATTTCTGCCATAAGGCAGCGTGTGACGTTAAAAGCACGTTTGGCAATCAGCCAGCCGCCGCAAAAGAAGTAAAAGAGAGAAAAAAAAGACACGAGATCTTAAAGTGTTCGGGTTCAAAGATTACAGCAGATTCTGAAAACGCATTCCAGAAGCTGTAGCCATGCCCTAAACTTTTTCACATTGTGTCAGATTACAGCCATAGTTTATGCTATATGCGTAGCATAAACTATCCTGGAAATATAACACTAAAAAGTGTGGCATATTTGATTTAGTTCCCCTCACTGTACCTCCCTATAATCTATTACTAACTAATCTCTTTGGCACTGTTCAATTTATTTAAAAATAAATATGTGAGTATGGCCCAACTCCAAATCTAAAAAGACATGGCCATGCATGCAGGAGCTGCAGAGGCCTCAGGTGGGGGAATATTTTGACAGAACAGCTACCAGTCATGTGTTTCAAAAACCCATAAGAAAGCCATTGTTGAAACAAAGCTGCAAGAAGTCCTGTTCTCAGTTTGCCACAAGCCATGTAGGGGACGCAACTAACTAGTGGAAGAGGTGGATCTGCTCAGATCTGATCCTGGCCATCAGCGACATGCACTTTAGCACACTAGATACTTTGTATGTACCTAGTGTGCACATACAAAGTGATAAATGCAACTAACGCTGCACATCATCCTGAACACACCATCTCCATGGCGAAACATGCTGGTGGCATTATCATGTTGCATGAATGTTTTTCTTCAGTTGGGACAAGGAAGCTGGTCAGAGTTGATGGGAGAATGGATGAAGCTAGATGTAGGGCGATACAATCTAATAATCTAAAGCACATGTGTCATATGCAGCTATTTTTTTTCTCTGCAACTCAAGGCCTGTGGGCCGAATCCGGCCCGTCAAGGCAATTTATCCGGCCTTCAAGAGCCAAAAAAAGGCATACCATGTCATAAAGTAGAGGTATATATCCTTTTAAACTGTATAAAGTGACAAAAACTGTGGCTCTTGTAGCGAATATAGATTTTTTTAACTGTGTAGTTTTCCCACAACACATTAAAACCACCCAGAAATGTCCAAAAAGAGAAAAAGTTATGCAGAATGATGAGAGTTTAAAGCGGAACTCACCCCAACATCAACTTGTTTTTGCAGATAAACTGTATAAACTGAGCCTAAGGGTACTACTTTTATGTTAATGTGCAATGCTTTATATTTCTACGTGAACTGAAATGAAATTACTCGTGCAACCGGACCTTTTAATGACTTCATGATGTCAAATTGGCCCAATTTAGAAATGAGTTTGACACCCCTGATCTAAAGCATGCAGTCATACATACAATGAAATGGTTCTGAAAAAAAAATATTAATGTGTTAGATGACCCAGTCAAAGTCCAGACTTAAATCCAATTGAGATATTTGCAGTCTCTGTCCAATCTAGCTAAGCTTGAGCTATTTTCCAAGCAACAATAGGTCTAAAAATTGATTATCTTGCTGTGGAGACAGATTATGCCTATCTCCATTGGGTGGGAGGTGGGGTACACCCTGCCAGCCAGATTAAAACCCAACAAGATAAATGTATAAGTAGTTGCAACACGCCTTTAAAGGGTCAAGTGGAATAAATACTTTTGCAAGGCTTAAAAACGCTCTTCAAAGTTTAATACAAAGTTGAGTGCTGAGACCAGTCTCTCACTGAGTGCTGTTATGCTGTGTTCCTTCTAAAAATAATAATAATACTGGCATGAAATGTAAGCAGGAAGGTCTCATTGAATAACAGAATTCCTTCTTCGGGAGCGTCTATAGCCACCATGGCAGCATAAAGAAAATATAAAAGAGTAGTATGAGGCATTCTCTGCTTGATTACCTTTGTTTGCTTTTTTGACTGCCTGTTGGATGCTCCAGCTACTGCCTGCCACGCTGCCGCCTTACCCCTGATGCCACCATATTTTGTTCTTTCAATCAGATCTCAAGCCCACTCCTGTCATAAGTGGAACAGCATAAAACGAGAATTAAAAAGGAATAAATTAAGGCTGCATTTAATCTCTTGAGCCCGTTGAGGTATCAAACTACCTAATTACACCTACTTTTTAATTTGGAACAAAAAGTCCAGCATTTAAATTGAAAACATATCTAACAAGCTGACAAAAACAGCACGTTGTCCAGGTTTTTTTTAAATGGTTTCTATTTATCAAGCAGCTGTACCTTTGGCTGATAACCGCTGCAGTCATCAACATTGATTTATTATTTTAAGAGATTTATTCAAATGCTACATTTTCTTTTTTTTGTATGCAACTTTCAGGTGTTCTAAAGCTGCTTTTTTCCCGCAGTATCCTGCAGCCTTGTGACATATTGGATAAGACAGTTTTATTTTAAAATACTTCACTTGACTCTGACTATGTTATCTTTAATTAATCCATCTGTGCAGATTAAAAAATGTCATTTCAACTGGAGAAACTGCAAATCTTTGCCATCTTCCTTTTCTGATCTCATCAGTAAACATAAATCTGTAGTCACAACCAAATTCTTCTTGGGCCTGATAAAATGTCATCAACCTCAGCTTCTTAAAAAAAAAAAAGCTTTTGTTAAACTTTTAATGTCAGCACAGGTTTCAGCCATTGTGATAGCTTCATTTTATTTTTTTTGACATTTCCACCAGATGCAGCGTAACAGAATCAGACAGCAAGTAAGTTGTCACCACAGAGACGACAGCTTTGAAGTGTTAAAATGGCACAAATTGGCTGTTTCTTTACCTCTTATCAACGACTATGGGTCGGTGTGTGGGTAGGTTCTCAATGAAGATGTTTTACTGACATGGCTATAAGGCATCGGTCTATAGAACCAGCCTTAGTACCAAACCTAAAAGAGAGCTGGAGCCCCTGTAGTAAAAAAAAACTAATTTGACATACAGTTTCTCCGTTGGTGATTAATCTCCAAAGTTCATTAATAAAACAGCTAAAAAGTCTAAGGAGCATTGTATCAGTTCAACAATGCATTTTACAATCCCCCACTACTTTTGGTGAACGCTGTGTTAGCAGATGCTGTGAAACACAAACTGGTTTCTGTCTCCTGATATTGATAATTCAGTGTGTTATTCAACCGTGACCTGCAAAATATTGGCTTCTACTAATGAGAATGCTCATGAAAGTGCAAATGACCTCATTTAGTTTTTTTTTTTTCCCTTCTCCTTCTCTTCCCCATCAAATATTAACCTGACAGCCCTGCCAATAATCCTAATGAAAGTCTACCATAAATTGGCTTGGCAACCGAAGGAAACACGGCGAACTGGGTTGCAGCGGACATTTGCACCTGCCAAACGTTGGCGCCGCAATCGCCCGGGACTGAGAAGCCTTCATCAAAGATGACACCAAATGAAGAAATCTTATTTCCAGTCACTCTGATTCCTACACAGGATGTGAGGGGAAGGAGTGTATTATCAAAGGAGGGCTGAGGCAAATGTTCAAATGAATTTCTGAAATTGTGCACCTTCGGGGTTCTAAGACCTTAAAATGATTCTAATTCATCACAGAGGGTTATTATTTTCCAATTGCATGGCTCTCATTTGCGATAGGAAGCGAGCGCTATTAGATGAAGATCATCCCGACTTGGGTGGAAATAAAAGAAAACTGCGTGCAGTCCTTGAAAGAAAACACATCTAGAAGAGAACACTTATTGATGGCCTTTATCTAGTGACCCGATGATCAAATCCGAGCAAATCTAATTCAGTTGGCTTTCTATAAGGACACGATTCCCATTTAATATGACCAGAGTTTCAGCAGAGTAAACATGATTATGGGCAGCAAACAAACATGCCTGCTGACAATCTTTAAAGTGAATCTGATTGATTTTTTTTTTTCCTCAGGAATAAGCTATTATCTGCAATCAGTGGCCTTCAGAAGAGACAGGGTCATTTGGGAGGCAGATGCACAAACAGCACGCAGCACCAACGTTGCCACTAGTTGCAAATAGCTCCAGGCTCGGTTTTTAACATAAAAGCAGAACACGTGTCAAGGGCAGAGAACCAATTCAAGGGATTATCTGTCTTCTTAGACTTTGTTCCTCTGAATTTACCTGTTACAGCCCATTGAGCTTAATCACGCACCACAGTGCGGAGAAGAGAAAGGACGTCAGACAAGGTCACTAGACGAGCGAGGTTTCTATTTGTTGTACAAAGGTTTTACGTGCTGTTTATGAGACGACAAAGAAAAAAATGGGTGTTAGCCAAAACTACTTAAGATGACCAAGCAAGATGTTAGCAACGTGGCAGGCTGGGTGAAGGCAAATCAGCATCTGCTGGAAATTTGAAGTCACTTTAAACTGACTTCCCAGGAGATAATAAACAACGAGAATTAGACCGTGGAGCTGACTTGAGCCGAACTCTCCCACTGGTGACAAAGCTGTTGTCTTAAAATTAAAATAAAAAAAAATTAAAAGTGGGCTATTTCTTTAACACAGCAGGGTTGGTTATGGGGTAGACCCAGCTTACTGGGTTAGGTTCTTAACACAAAAAGGGGTATAAGTTTGAGTTGCACAATTTAAGGAAAATCTCATTGTGGAATATTTCAATGGCCATGTCTGTTCCAACCAACTAACATTTTCCTCTCTCTTTTCTTTCCTTACTATGATCACTATGGAAAAGAAATACAGGGACGCACAGCAACAGAAAGGACACATGACTGTGCATACACAAACCTAAGGGCAGTTTAGCATGGCATGACCTGGCATTGAGGCAGAGTTGGGTAAGACCTAGATTTATATTTTCTCACTCACTTTACAAAAAAAAGGTACATCTAGTGACATGATTTAGAGGTTTTTGAGTTTGTGTTTTTCCTTTAAGGACTTTTTTCTTTGCTGTTTAGTAGTCTGCCCTTCTTTAATCCTCACAATACTGTTTGGTGTTTTCCTTATTATGTTATTCTTCCCAGTTTATTCTAACGTTCCTTATGCTTTGTGAGTTATTCCTGTTAGGTCTTCCTTTGTTTCCCTCATATTTTGTAATTTTCCCCTGTATCTCTGTTCAGCTCCATTCCGTCTTTCACCCTCACCCCTCATTCACATATACTCCTTCATCCGGGCGTTCTCCATTACGTCACAAAAAAGGCCATTCTAGTCAGTAGGGTGTTTCCAAAAGGGTTCGTGGTGCGACGGCTTGACAGAGAACCCTCCTCCGTTGTCCGTCAGAAATACGGATGAAGTCTATTTGTGACGGATGACTGAACGAAATGCGTCAATTTCTAAAAACCAGATACGCCATACAGGAAGTCAGACACCGGAAGTGTTAGGCTGTCTGGATGCATGAACGGATCCAGTTTGGGTTGCTGCGTTGCGCACTTTGCAGTGAACGGACGTAGGGCACAAGGATTGTGCTAAGTGAAGCTATAAGGATCCCAGGTATGTTTAGCAATTTGAACTGAGTTTATTTGATCCAATTGAGATCCAGCATTGCCCTACATGGTTTTGCTGAGTGTAACAGAGTTACAAATATACTTTTTTTTAATTATTATTTCTAATTTTATATTGAAAATTTGTGAATTTTATCTTATTCAGTTATGTTTATTTGTTGTTTTGTTGTTTTTGCCTGCGGGGGTCGGCTTTCTGCACTCTGCCTTGTTTGTGTCTCCTGGGCTTCCGTAGTTCATTCCAGCCCTCATAGCTCCTCCGCTTCCCCCTTTTCCCTCACAGCGTAGTTGCGCGCTGCTGTGGGAAAGTCAGAGGGAAGTTCACTGCTGCAATATATGCTTGTTTTACTGTATGGATGTTGTTTATGTTGAGGTCTCTACCATATGTCGGTTATTATTGTTTGTTGGTGTGTTGTTTTGCAGTTTTGACCGTCATTGGGTTTTTTTATGAACCGTTTATTGTAATTTATTTTGTTTTCACTTTGACGCGAACAGCCGTTGCTAGTCCAACAAAGCTCGGTTGAACATCGTTTTTATTTTCACATTTAGGGCTGGAATACAGGGAAACTGAATTGAAGAGGAGGTTAATTTGTTTTTACTCATCTTTCCCAGGTATGTGTTTTTATTTTAAGTTGTACTTTTTTTATCTTTGTTTATTTAACTCTGTCCCATTGTATTGTGTTGTTGTGGCCATTAGGTGGCGTTTTCTCCTCTTGTTTTTAGTTTATAATTTTTGTGATAAGATTTTTTTCTTTTGTTGACTTTTGTATCTGAGAAAAAAAAAAGTTGGTACACAGCGTAGTTGCGCGCTGCTGCGGGGCTGGAATGCAGGGAAACTGAATTGAAGAGGAGGTTGATTTGTTTTTACTCTTCTTTCCCAGAATAAAAGCTCTCATTGAAACCTGGTCGAATGTCGTCATTGATGTCACCCGTTACATGGATCATGGTTTTTATTTGGTCAGCCATTAAAGAAGCCCAGACCTACCTAGTGTGCACTGAGCCTAAGCAAAATCCATAGGAGGGCCAAATACACATTGACCAGGTAAAGGCAACAAACTTATGTCTAATGAGGTTTTTGTGGACTCAGAATATCATATACAAAGGTATGCAATGAGAAAGAAGCAAAATGATCAACACTCCTACAATCTTACATGGTAATTATCATATTTGAGATCTTTTGGTCTATTGGATAATGCATCCATATTGTTTTTTAAGGTTATTTTTCAATATTAAGATTTAATTTATTTAACTTTGTTTTTATACACATTTCTAAAGAGGTTGTATCCATCATTTAATCGTCTTATAGCAGCAAATTGTTCTCTAGTACACATAAGAATAAGAAGATCAGGTCTTTGCTTGTTCAAGTACTTTTTCTTACTCTTCAGTCATTTTTCAATCCAGTACGTGACCTTTTTCTGAAGCATGTTTTTTTAAGCCACTTAACTGAGAGCTATAAACTCAGCAGCTATTTTTTTTTTTTTTGCTCTGCAAACAGCAATCTAACAACCATGCTGCTCAAGACTGAAAGGTTGTGCAATAGCTCAATGTGTTTAAGTGGTGGGTGTGTTCCATGCTTGTTATGTGCAATGTTTATTTGTAGATGGAGGTGAGATTATGTTAAACTTTTGTTCTAGCTGTGACTGATGAAAGCATTATTTTCACAAGGTGAAAGTTTGCTGCGACACATAAGAATCCAGGGGAGTAGCTTGGAGTCTGCAAAAAATCTCTATATGGGGTCAGTAAAATATTTTTCCCAGTGGCAGCTAAATGCTTACACAAACTCATCATGGACACGAATATCAAATTAGTTTCGGACTTTTCTTGATGTAGCAATTGCTAAACACTAGATTTGGATGGATAAATTTCACCGTATTGTCCTTTTCTCCTATTCACACAGGTCAAAATTATTCCTACAGGCTCAGATATATACACCTTCTCCAACACTGGATGCTAATTGGACCTTCGCCCTAATACTATACCACCGCTATTCCATGATAGTTGGTACAATGTTCTTAGATTTACATGCCTCTTTATGAACACTTAATTACTGTGGCCGAATCAATCAATGCTTTTTTTTGTATGTGATTAAAGTTATTTTTGGGGAGGTTTGTCCAGCTGTAAGACATTCGGGTGGTCAGAGGGTCCGGTGGTGCCGGTGCAGGGCAGCCTCTCCTCTGTCAGTCTACCCCAGGGCAGCTGTAGCTACTAACATAGCTCACCACCGTCAGGGGTGTGAATGGGCGAATGACTGTAGTGTGAAACGCTTTGGAGGTCATCAAGACTGGTTAAAGCAATGTACAAGCCTTTTACCATTTTAGTTTTCATTTTACAGCTTGTAGATAAGTGGATCCTGATCCTGAATTTCCTACACATTATTCTTTCCTCTGAGACTTGGGGTCAGATGGTTAATACCTGAACCATTGTGGGTTTTCCAACATTACAATGATTAATATACTGTTGTCAACTGGTCGGAAAATGCACAAAAGTCCAAAGAAATACTTTTACAGTTTAAAATCTTTGAACGGAAAGTACCTGTACATGGAAGTTTAAAAGTTTTGGAGAGTTCCATGGAGAAGGAAAGCTTTTAAGATTGGGAATATTTAGACCAAAATGGATTGGTTTACTTAACTTGACTGACTCTAGGGAAAAAAAGTTGTTTATTGACACAGTATGAGGTTTTCAGTCTACAGTATGTCTATCCAGCCAGCTAGCCAACTATCCATTTAACAGGCATAACAGGTTTGATAGGGAACCAAGACATCCCTCCCCTCCCCAGAGGGAGTCTTAAGAGAATTTTGGGGATCCTTAAATTCTGGCAATATTTTTCCCTCCAGAGCCTCTGGTTTTTCCTTGGGCTCTCTTCCTACTGGGACAAAATTTCCAACTGGAAAGTGTCCAATAAGCATCTTTATCAGATCCAAAAACCAGCTCAACTGCCCTCTTTGATTGTCACTTTGTGGCTTTGCCCCAGGCCCCTCCCTGGTGATGGAACAGCTCGCCCTCTTGGACAGCTGAGTAAAGACAGCCTAACACTTACAGTGTCTGACTTCCTGTCTGGCTTATCTGTTTTTTTAAAAATAGACTTGATCTGTATTTCTGACGGACAACGGAGGAGGGTTATCTGTCTTGCAGTTGCACCACCGTGCTGGTGGAAATCGGGAGTTTTCCGAGTGGCGGGTAGTTTCCTGGTTGAAACTGCCACAGATTGCAGTAGCGAGAGGGAAAAGGCATACCCCTCCTTTCATTCTCTGAGGAGGCTGACGTTCTCTGTCACAGCAACGCTCTTGCAAGCAACTTTTCAGACCCCTGCTTAATTTATATATTTTCAAAAACAGCTACATCTTGTCTTTTTTCTGTTTATTGGCGACTTCATGCAAAAGCACCATTCGTTCTCCAGTTACTTGAGGGAGCCGTAATTCCCTTTCCACTTCTGAAGTAATCTCACAGACAGCTACTGCTGCCGCGTCCTGGCTGCAAACCCTGCATATGAAGCTTCATACCACCCTGCAGACAGAGGAACGAGATCCGCATCGCCACTCCATATGCACTTTGCAAAAATGTTTCTAATGTGGTGCAGAGAGATACACACCAAGTGGTGTGTATCCCTTTTTATATGGTTTTGTAGACCATATAAAAAGGAGTGAGAAAGTTAAAAAAGAAAGGAGGAGCAGAGAGAGAGGTTGCAGAAGAAACAAGAACTGGCCACTGATGCAGCAAAGTGCACTAAACTGAAGTTTGTTCATAAAGGAGCAGGTAAGAAATAAACGCTAACGGTGAATCATGAAAAGGCCTATCCTGCACAATAGCCTAATAAGAAATCCAACGGTCAAAACTGACTCAATTAAAGGTTTTAAGGTATTGAACTTTTTTATAATATGGTCAAGAAAGAGCCAATGGTGTAATGATTCTGGCACTGGAGCTGATTCTGCTCACAATTCACACCCCTGTCCAGTCTCCACCCCTCTGCAATCAGCTTCTACTGGCTTCACCTGTCTCCACCTGCATAAAGTTCCGTCCAAGTCAGCCTCCAGTGCCAGATCGTTTTCGAGCCCCGTGCAAGTAACTTTCCAGCGTTTTTCTACCTGCCTGTCCTAGTATTTGACCCTGACTCGTTACCAGTGTTTTTTGAGCCTGCATTCTCCTAGCCTGTGTCTTTCTGCCTGGTCCCCGTCTCCTGGAACCCTTACCCCTGGACTGCCTCCTAGTGAACCGGATTTCGGATTTGGACCTGGACCCCCCTTTTGGATTTTCCCCGTGTTCTCTGCTCGGTTGGCCGGATTCCCCGATATTGGACCTGGATTGCTTAGTGACTAACGCCTCAAGAAAACCCCAAGTCAAACCGACTTACTCATCAACCGCTCAACAGCTGTGGTCTCCTCACAGAAGGATTCAAGTCTCACCGCAGCTCGCCTGTTTCTGCCAAGCTCTCCCGGCGACAAGGAGTTTTCCGACCAGTGAGCGCGAGCCACAAGAACCGGAGCGGACTGTTCGAGTCTCTGAATAAATCTTTAAGTTTAACTGACCTGTTGTGTTGAATCTTGGATCCAGTTCTCGTTGCATTACAAATGGAAAAGAAATGCAATGCTAAAATGTCCTTGAATTCAGTAACTCAAATTCTAAAAATATTGAAATCATTGGTTTATTATTGTATTTAACTGTGTTTAACCTGGTAAAATCCCATTGAGTTTAAGAAAATAGTAAAATAGTCAATTTAAAAATTATCTGGGTCTGAATAAATTTTTTAAAGCAGTGTCAATTCAATGAGTAGCAATAGTGCTGCAAGAGCTCCTGCTGCCATAGAGGTGGTGAACAGCAGCAATAAGGAGTCAAAGCAGGAACCTTCAGGTACCTTATAAGCGGACAGAAAACACCTGTAGGTTCTAAGGTTATGCTGGGGGTTGGCGTGGCCTGGGATGGTAGGAAATTCCCAGCATGAATGATTGTCCCAGTCCCCCGCTGCCGTGGGTGTCCTTTGCAGAATCTGAACTCACTTTGGGAACAAGCTCGTCTATGCCAGGACAGTCAACATGGTTCTGACATTGGGTATTAAAGAACTAGATAGCTTTTAAAAGCAGACCAGGACATTACAGGATAAGTAGGTCTCAAAATCCACAAAACACATGAGGGATGGAAAATCAAACTCCCATGACCCCCTCAGCAGTTTAGTGGGGTTCATTATTTGGTTAGTATACGCTTCTCTCAGGTTTATATAGGTTAGTCTTTACTACAGTGTTTTCGTGTTCATCTATCATATTTTTTTAACGAGCCAAAGAAACCAAACTAAGCGAGAACCCTTCCTAGTGAAAATCCTTAGAGGTGTAGGAGGTGTTGGCTTGAAATGTCTGCACAGCAAGTAGATTTGTTAAACTGCTGTCTTCATTAGCACATGCTCAAACTCCCAGCTTCCAGTCCTGGAAGTAGAGGGAGAGAAGCTTGTTGTTTCTGCGGTATCATTTTTACTCTTTAACTGTCATTTTTCTGGAGGGGGGCACAGAACTGCTTTAAACTCCAACCTTTAACACAAAACGTAAACAATTTGTGACTGCAGCCTCCACTCCATGTCTCGTTATGCTACGCATCCTGCCACGAATGCGGACAGCTGGAAAAATGGCACATGGTATTTATTTGCTCCCGATGGTTCAGCTTCCGTACTGTTTAAAGGGCGCTGATTCCAAGAAACTAAAGACAAAATGCCAGTGTTCAAGACTCTGTCAGCTTCTCTTCACATTAGAATAACCTAGATGGATGCAAGAAATTGTATTTCTAATTATGCAATAATGTTTAAGTAACTTTAGTCAGTTAATACCTCATCAGACTTTGGGATAAAACAAGTTTATGTCCTTTAAGCATTTTAAAAAGTGAATCACTCTGCAGTATTCCCCCTTTATGAATTTCAAATTAACGTGGGTTTATACATAAGTCATTTCATATTGGCAGCTGCCAGCAGGGCTTGTAATTTCCCCTGGCATGACTTCAGTCAGACTCCTGATAGCAGGCCTTGATGGGTCTTAATGGAACTTCAGTGAGGAGAATGGACTAAATTTGCATATTGACAAAGGAAAAGAAAGCAACAAGATAATGGAGGTACTGTACCACAGATCAGAGGCTAAGCCTAAGTTTTTGGGCTGAAGGTGCCATATGAGGATAAGAAGGCTAACAGTTTTCTGCAAGGAGTGGGGAAATGTGTCTTTAGTTTAATGCATGAGACAGACTGGCTTAAAAGCTGTCTGGATATGTCAAGGCCCCAGTCAAAAAGGTTAAGGTCTCATAGAGAGTAAATACACAGGGAAGTATAACATAAAACAAATACCAGGAGTAATCGGTAATAAGCTGTAATAAATCATCACAAAATAAAGGTTCCATTCTAATTCTTACCTGACGAATTGGAGGCATTCACAGAAATAAATGGATATAGAAAGGAGAGGGGGAAAAAATCACATAACTCAAGGTATCTTTTATTCATTTTGGCAAACAATGGCCACATAATATGCTGTGATTTACATAGCTGCCAGATCTCAGGGAGCTTTAAACACTATCTGAAGGATGAATGATGTTCATTCCTTTACGTTAATTTAAGGGCAAATGCCCCTCTTATTTTAAAGCCATAAAACCTAAAAGTCATCAAAGTGTGAAACATAACTCACAACCGGTCTTTCCACGGATTTTCAAAGCCCATACATGTTTTTTAATTCCCTTTTAGGATATCTCTCCCTCTAAAATTCAAAGCCGCTTCCATTTGCTCTATAGAAGATGACTTGTCAGGAAATGTTTAATTTGACTGCATATTGTTTTAAAAAGTAATGAGGCATATTCTTGAGGGGAAAAAAAGATGATTCTGAGGGGGATTTGTCACATAGATGTGGGGATATTAAAATGGAGTGAGCCCTGGAAACCTGGGTGACTTTTGTGTTCATTTTAGACCCAGGGTTATCAAACACCTGGAATCCTGGTTTCAGAAAAGTCAGGAAGACTGGGAGACAAAGACACAACATAGTGTATGTATTTGCATTGACAGAAAGCCAGCAGCCAGACCATTAAGATTCTGGCCTGTCTATATTCATCAAGAACTCTCCTGCTTCAGACGGCCTCTGAGCCACTGCAATCAAGCTCATCACACACACCTGTTTCTGCTCTCATTACCCCTCATTCACACAAGCTCCGTCATTTGTGCTTTGTTTCCCTCCGTCGCAAATAGAAGCTAGTCTATGTCCTGATGCATCTCAATGATCCAGGTAGAAAAAAAAATTAGTAGGTTCACTGGATGGTTTCTTTTTTGTTGAATCATTTTTGTCTCTTCTTCGAGGAGGAGAGAGGAGTTACAAGTAAACTCCACCTTTTAAGCAGTGCCTTTGCACAGTGGGATCAACAAGTTTACCAATGATAATCAGAACTGGTTACTCACATGCAAAAGAGGACAATAAGCCTGAGACTGCAGGCGGGGATTTCTCAGACAGGAACAGACAGAATCATTACACATCCTCTCGCTTGAACTTTATATATTTATCCACAAAGTTAAAGCTATAGATGGTAATCCTGTCCAGAAAGACTTTTTGTTACACTGAGTGAAGTGATCCTTCCATCCTGAGAGTAGTCAATACAGTCAGAAAAAAGTACAAAAAATAATTAGGAATTGGTCAAAGGATTGTTCCTGCCCATACCCTCCCCCCCCCTCCTCTGTTCCTCGAGTTCCAGGGGTATCACCTCAACTATTGGTTGTCCCAAATGCCAATCACTGTGACTTAATCATGTAAAGCTAATGTGTGTTCTCGTTTCTTGCTACTTTCCGCATGCTTCTAGTGTTTATGTATCTGTATGTACTGTATGTAGAGTTAGCTTCGGCATTAGCCGTTCATTGTAACTCCACTGCTCTCACCGTATACTTTAAAAATGGCTGAGAGTTGCAAACTGTCTTGCAGGTTTATGAGAAGAAGAGGAAGAAAAAATATCAGAGTGTATTTGGGGGGAAAGAATGTTCATGCCATCCACACAGTTCCTCATAACGGGACTTGGGCATTTCTTACATACAGTTCCAGAAAAGTTGCAGACTCTACTCAACAACAGGAGAAACTGGGGATCCCATAGCACATCCATGTTTCTGCCTATGATATCGCCTCCCATATGTGAAGTAAGTTGACTGGAGGCACAGTTTTAGGAGTTGGCACTGTGGCTCTGTTGAAAGAGTGATTCTGCTGCAAAGGGTGGTGTCTTATTCTAAGCTTGCACAGATCACATCCACCTCTTCATCAACAGGAATGTGCGGAGTGATGTGACATCAAAAGAGACCATAGTTTCTTCAGTCTCCATGATGACATCCCTCACCTTGTCTGCAAAGTCCATGGTTTTCTGTATGTGGTGTTCTGAACTTCCAACTAAAGGACTGAGTACAGACGTCAGATATTTGGAAACACTTTAAGTGATAGTCAATCACCTGGGTACCCAGGTGAGGCCACTCGAAGTCTTCATGATTTACCCAAAATCCACAAAATAGATGTAACGGTAAAAGCCATAGTTAGCATGAGTGACTCTGTCAAATATCTGCCATTGTTTCATTTAAAGGAGATATGTGTTCAGCTTTATCTTCTGATGTGTTGAAACACGGTTTGTAAAACCCTCCGTGGTGTTGTTAGCATGTGATTAGTTTTTGCTAATTTATTTTCGTCTTGTTGCTCATCTCTTGACAGCTTCATTTTTTATTTAAAGCACTCAGGCAGCACCACAGGTGCAAGGAGACCAGCACTGATGGAGACAAACAATACTCTCCAGTCCCCAAACAGATATATTCCTCATTGTGCAACACCGACTGACGCTCTGCTGATTACCTAACATTACCTCTGCCTGTACTCTGCTTATATAAATACAACAAATACAACGTCAATGTTTTAACTGCATTTACAGCAAATACTGGACAGAGAGTGTTTGTGTAGATTAAAATGAAAAGTTGTGCAGCGTGTGCATCAACTGATGAAATTGTTGATGCGAAATGAAGCTGCTCACTCTGTTTTACACACACACACACACACACAGTACATGGCAGGCCCATGCAGCCACACACCCTCCCCTGGTGTGGAGGATATTTTCAATTAATCAGGCATGCTCATCAATAATGCATCGCCCCTGCAGCCAGTCACTCTTTTCCAGCCATTTAATGAGGCAGCCCTGCCGGAGGGACATCATCTACACATTACTCCCATTATAGAAAATGCTCAGGAGCAAAGCCACCATGACCACAAATAGTTATTAAAGTAATGTCATCATTTTTTGCCTTCAAGTCAAATCAAAAGCTGTCAAGGAGTGTTTAAAAAAGGACAGGGATGACAATAAGCAAACACTCCATCGGTGCAGCTGCATCGGTAAAAGAAACTGATGCTGCTGAAAACAAATTTGCTACAGGAACTCCGGAGACCAGGGAAGGTTTGTCAGGACAAATAAATTATTAAAGTCACTTTGCTGTGACAGAAGAATGTGTCTTAGCTTGATAGCATTTTGTTTTAAACTGCAGCTCTGATTTAGGAGAGACTAAAGATTAAGGGCAGCACCAGTTAAGACTGGAGCTAAGAATAAACGTTCAATCTTTCCTCGATAATGTGGAAACTAAACTAGGTTAGTGGTTATTAATGAAGATATATTTTCATGCATTAATAGAACAATTTAAAGATTAGATTGTAAACAGAAAAGAGTATAAAATGGATAAACATAATAGAAACAGCGATTACATCTGTTTTTTGGGGGGTTTTTTTGCTTGTGTGTCCTGTCTGGCAAGGTGGCAATAAGAAATGTTGTCTTAATGCCAAGAGAATGAGGGGAGGAAAGGGAGAGAGCAATATAGCATCTTCTGAGTCTGCTTCTTCACCTGCAAAAAGAAATATAAAAAGAACACCAAAACCAACCGATAAGTTATAACAGGTGCAAATAACCAACGTTTTGAAACCATCACTGAAGAATAGACAGTATTATGTAATATGAAATGTATAAAGTGACAGCAAAAGGTAATAATTGGGGTTTATCTGTATAGAAGTGAATCTGTAAGTATCTGAATCCAAGCAACTGTAGGTGTGTGTGAGAGTGCGCTTGGGTATGTAAGGATTTTCCAGAAGAAAAAATGCTCAATAGTGGTTGTGAGGAGCCAAAGACCAGACTCCCAGAGTCCTGAGGCAGACACCGGGGAAACCAGAACCCCAGGTGCCTGAAGGGACCCCCCGAGCAAAGATGCCCAAGAGGGGCCAACACAAGGAAATCTGCCTCCCTCACCTGAGGGAAGAGCAGAGATGGGCCCCAGGAAACCCCCCAACAGCCACAACGCGGAGACGAGCCCGTGGGCTCGGCCGGCAGCCAGCTACGTCAGAGCGGATCCAGCAATGGGCCCCAGGGCCCGAGAAGCAGCCGCGAGCGCCCGCTGGAATCATTGCATCTGTTCCTAAAAATCCATCACAGGATCCAATTGGTGAAATGCTCATTTTGGGCAAAGTAAGATCCAAAGATATGTCAGATGGTGCCGAGATTCATCTTTAAGCTACCATGGCTCCCCAAAGGCTGTATGTAAAATAATTAAATTAAACTAAAAATTCTGGAAAAGCAGCAACAAATATGTGAATTTTCTCAGCAGCCTGGATGCCATCTAAAATGTTAGCTGTCATGTATAAATTACAAGAAATGGTGAACAAAAGATATTTCATTTTAGAAGTTTAATATTTTAAGGGATATATTTTAAGTGTTTATTTCTGTTCATTTAGATCAGTATGGCTTATAGTGCTGATAAAAAAAAACAAAAAATGGCGTACTGAAACGTAATTCCATGCCCTCTACAGTAGTTGCACTCGCTACTTGTTTTGGGGCATCTTTTGCTTTACTCACTGCATCGATAGCATGGAGGCCACGAACGAGGGGTTCTGCTGAGCCGAACAAAAAGGCTAACCTAGTTCCGCGGCTGTAAACCAAAAAAAGGGAAAGAGATGTCACAGTACTTTGAATCGTCTTGTTACTAAAAAAAAAGCTATATAAATAAACTTGCCTTGCCTTACAGGCTGAAGGACTTGAAAATATCAATTAAATCTGTCTATTGCTTCTAATTTACCATCCCCTAAGCTCTATCTCTCTAAAAAGGGTCCCTTTTTTTGATTGAATACCCTAAAAAGGGTAATCAATCGTTTTAATCACTACTTAAAGCAGTCTTAATTTGCTTGCACTCAGATTACCCAATATTTTAAGGCAAGAAATGGGTCAAAGTGACTGATGTCAGATGGTAAAGTTACCAAAGATTGAGTTGAGAGGAATAACTCATGTGTAACCATTGGGTTATAACTAATTATTTTAGATGTTATTTATTTTTAGTTTATATCGTCATTTAAAATGTTGCATAGAAACATAAAGATAAAAATGTCAAGAGGATAAATAAAATAGGAAGTTAAGAGCCTCACAACTTAAAAAAAAAAGCCTCACAGAACTTTTCTATCTTACTGTAGTGGCTAGCTGTGCTACAATATTGGCACAAGCCTCCGCATGTAGATGTTAACCATTTGATGGATGAAACATTTGAAGAAATAAGAAATGGTTATTACCTTTACGCAAGTTAAAACAGTATCTGTGCGATAAGAAAATGATGATTAAACAGGCAAAAGGGCTGGGAGGAAAGGAATCGGTGAGGCGGGGTGGGGTGGAAAGTCCCCAGAAGGGAAAAGGAACTATTCTCAAATAACTCCTTGCTTGAATACTGACAAACTGTAGAAAAGATAAAGTTTCTGCACAGGGAAAAGTAGGTGAAAGGTGACAGAAAGCCATGAGAATAGAGCTAGGGGAATTCACGACTTGGCACATTTAACTGTTGAATAAACAAAAGTGGCACAATACAAAGCTGAACAATAAACAGCTGTATGACAGAAAATGAGCAGCTATCATATACACACACATATATATACATACAGTATGTGTGGAGAACGAAAAAGAGAGATTCAACTTCACAGTGATGCACTTTGTGTACATTCAGACATAATATTGCTCTCTTTAATTGTGTAAAGAGTGCTCCCTGGAAAAAGCATCGAATGCTGATCTCTGAGAAACTTAAGCATATGAAGGGAGAATCTGACCATCTGGCGGTCTATGTTGGTAAAACTTGCAGGAGACAAGTGGAGCCTCAGCCCCTGCAGCATATCGGAGTCGAGGTGTCCCTTTTAAAAAATAAAAACATCATTGTGTGACGCTGCTCTAAGCCTTGCGATAACAAGGATCTCACAAGGCTTAACGTCATCTAAGAGGAGACGTTTTCTTTCACGAGTAAAGAGGGGAAGCCAAAAACAAAAAGAGAAAAACGGTTGTCTAGTTGGACTTATCCCAGCTATGGGTGGGGCACTCATAGAGGGGCATAGTTCAAAATCAGAGTGCATCATAACGACTTTGAAGTAAAAAGTCGGCTTAAGTGACTCAGTCGGGTTTTCTGCCAGTTGTGGGCAGCAGATTTCAATTTCTGCTCGGCTGAAAGTCTGTTAGATAAAAATATGTAAGTGAAGATAAGCAGCAGAATCCCGCTCTGCTGTAATTTCAAAGGAACGGCGTGACCAATGTTATAAGGCCAGTTCCTCCTACTGCAATACATCAATTCCACTAATTAGAGATCAATGACTCATGCTTGATGTAATTAGTCCGGATTGGACGCCCCCACAAAAGCTCAGACATATATTCATCTTCTTTTTCTCCCCCTCCTTTCCATCTCCAATACCAGTTATATTGTATGAGACATAAAACATGAAAATAATCCCTCTGGGCAGACATGACCTGCCGAGACAAGGTTCAGGAGAGTGGTGGCCGCGGCAGCAGTCTGACAGCTGGGTTATGGTTTCTGCGTCCTGGTAATGAAGGAGTACTTAGTGTGTCATCCAGGAAAAGAGCCTCTGCCCTGTCTGTCTGTCTGTCTGTCTGTCTGTCTGTCTGTCTGTCTGTCTGTCTGCCTGCAGACGAGCCAGCTGGATTCACGGCTGCACCTCGGAATAAAAACACGTCTCAGATCTCCAGCATTACTACTCCTTGCTTCATCATGCAGTGACTTATTCTCTTCAGAGCAGAACAGTTCGATCACAGCAGAATAACTTTATTGATGCAGTTTGTGTCTCTTCATCCTTCATATCATTCTGCACACATCGGTAGTTGAAATAGGTGAACAAAATGAGTCTTATGCAGTGGCAGTTTTTGAGATGAGCATCATGGCTCTAATCCCAGGGTACCATGGGAAAGGGGACACCACAAGCACTTGAACACTCAGTCTACTAGTATATATATATATATATGTGTGTGTATGTATGTATGTATGTATGTATGTATGTATGTATGTATGTATGTATGTATGTATGTATGTATGTATGGAAGACCAGAAGAGAGAATGAAAGTGAAATAAAGATTAGTTCCTAGATTACCTGTGGGCTCTATCTTGAGCCTTAAACAGTGTTTTTTGGCACAGGCGGACCGGGGCGGCACCTTTTTCAATCAACTGCAAGAACAGTTAAAAAAAGAAAAGAAATTCAAAATAATCTGCGCCCTATGCTGAAGTTAAGAGTTATCGCTTTGTCATTTGAACTGAAGTTGTTTTCTACAGTTTTTGGTTGTCACAAACATGCGTTTAATGTTTTAAGATTGTGCTTCATGTAAACGCCAGCACAGAATATACCTGCAATAGTTTGGAATGGCATCTGTTTGACATTTAGTGTTTGTTCTGAAAAAAATCAGTGTACGACATAGTTTTTTCTTCTTTTTTTTATTTTAGTGTCGTTATGGACTGCGCATGATACGCTCCCTCTGGTTTGTTCCGCCAACTCTGCTGTTATACGGCCGCTCACACACACGACACGCAGCACAGATGTCCGTAAAATTTTATCAAATCTCAGGCTTTCTTATCCCATGCAAATGCGCCAAATAAAATGCTGATGTAAGGGGGTAACTTATTTATTACATGGCATCCACATATAATGCTCATACAGTTTGAATAGGGCTTAAGATGACCTGACAGGTACAGTAGCTCTGTTTTCATCCAGTTTTGAGCAACCTTTAAGAAGGAAAAATAGAAAATGCAAATTAATTGTGTTTTCATTCACTGGTTTTGGAGTAAATTAACCAGGCCATGCAAGTCAGAAGTTGACGTTACGCATGGCTGTAATAAACAGTAATTAGAGGTTGCAAACTAGCATGGACCACACACCTGAGAAGAAATGAAAGCAAGTTCAAATTGCTTCATATCAAATTGTTCTGTCGTGTCAACTCATATTAGCAATGTTCCATGCTGTCCAGAGATGTAGAGAAAGAACTGCAATTCTATACTTTGTGGGATTACCTGGGAAGATGCCAACAGCAGAAACAGCTGATCAGTCATGTGAGGTAAATGTTCGCTACGTTAGAACTTATGATGCAAATGTTCGTGACTTCAACCTACTATCGTTGCAGAATCCAACGTATACCAACCTCTGGTTACGTTGACGTTGCAACCAGAGGTAAATAGCATGTATATATTTTAGACCTGTCAAAATGTATTAAATAAATATTTATGTAGTATATATTTCTTTTTCAGTCTAATTAATAACCTTATTCTGTACCTCTCAATGCTCTGGATGTATTCTTTTTGAAAAATTAATCGTTTCAATAATCTCCTTTAACGGTCAAACTAAACTAAATCTCTCCAGTGAACCGGATGTTGTTGTTTTTTAGATAATTGTTTTAATGTGTGGTATTTTAGGGAGGAGCTGTCTGTTTTTGCAGAGCCTGGTTTTGATTTCACACCACAGTCCTTTGACAAGGACATCATCTCAGCTCGTCCGGGCAGTCAAAGAAAGGAAAAGTCCTGGTTCTGACAGCATTGGAGGATGTCTCTTGAAAAACTGTGCTTCTAAACCTGCAGAAATGTTCTGGTTTATTTCCCAGATGTCACTGCATTTATGAAAAGATCCTCATCTATGTAAGGATTAAACAACTGGACCCATCTGATGACCGAAATGACCAGTGGCTTTGGCATCTTTAGTCATAAAGATGTTTGGAAAATTAAAAAAAGAAGGTACTGTTGGACATAACACAGGACATACCCTCTCGAGTTTGCTAATAGAACAAGCACAGGAGTGGATGATGCCATATGGCACATTTTACAACTTTAAAAGGGACTCTGCTCACGTCACTATTTATTGTTATTTCCCTTGGCCTTTAATTGCATCCAACCTCATATTTTATCACACAGGTTAAAAAGCTTTTGTAATGTTGAGTCCAGTTTTATCTCCTGGTTGACAGATTCTTTAACAGTGAAGACCCAATGGTTCCGAGTAAATAGTGTTTTATCTGAGCTCCTCCCCCCATTAACCGGATCTCCCCACAGTTTTGTCCCCTTCCTCCTTTTGCTTGTTTTCGACACAAATTACTCTCAGGGCCATTACACTGGCCACCACATTATCAGGTTTGCAGATGATTCTGTCATTGTGTCGCTTTTAAGTACTGAAAACACCGAACATGGCCGGGTAGTTAACGACAAAGCTTCCTTTTTTTCACATAAATGTGGATAGGACAAAAAGAAAACTGTATTGAGTTCAGTAAAAGCTCCACCTCAATCATGGAAGTAGTGATCAACAACCACCAAGCTGGGGCCAAAAAATCAATACCTGGAAGTACTTATTGACGATAAATTGAGCTTTGGCCCCCAGGTAGAATCAACGGCTAAAAAAAAGAAAGCACACCAGCAGATTTATTGGAAACTTTCCACTTTTGATGTCAATGTGGTTTTTAGGATTGTGTTTTATTCTTGTTTTATTGGGTCCATTTTTAACCTTTCCTGTTATCTGTTGGCACAAATCACTTTCAGTCAGGATTAAAAACTGTTTTCAGGGCATGCAGGAAATTACTGGCATCCCTCTTGATAGTCTTGGTCACCTCTACAATATTAGACCATTACAAACAAACTATTATATCCCAGCTATTCACTATGGGATAAGTTTCAACTTTTGTCATCTGACAGGAAATCTTTTATTGCCACTGCTGTCAGACTGATTAATTCCAACATGTAGGGTCGCCAGTGACCCCCCCCCCCCTCTTTTCTATGATGAAAGATTGTTGTTGATAAGGCTATTGCATGTTTTTCATGTGTGTAACTGCTGACTGCAGCAGTTTACCCTTCGAGGGCAATAAAGTTTAAGTGAACTAAGTAGTCAATGGGAAATACGGTCGAATGCAGTTTGTTTGTGAATGATTTTGATGTATCTAGTTCATCGATAAATCAAAGAACAGTTCCACATTCTTAAGGAATTTAAACTGCATTTGAACATTTAAAATAGAGATCAAAACTAGGCTATATTATTCTGCAAAAAAGAAGAGATTCTCTAGTGTTTCGTTGAGACTTTTGAGACCTCTATTTTGGTAGGAAAATCAGATAAAATTCACACTTTTAATATTTTTTGGCACTGGTGCAGGCCATTATTAAGACAAATAAGAGAAGTATAATATGCAGTCAAAGACATAGGATCTTGAGTGTTTGATATTTTGTTGGCTTGAGAATATTTGAAATTAACACTAGACTTATGTTGGCAGTAGCTTCATTATGTTGAAATCAGCATCGTCTCTCAATTCAAAGTTGGAGTTGCTTATTAAAAAAAAGCCTATATAAAATATATTCTTCTCTCACTGTTAAGCTAGCGTCACTACAAGCAGACACATCTGTCTATTCAAATTAATGCCCTTTCTGTTCTATTCCTTCAGTATTTTGACATTCTCGTTCACTCATTCCATTGAGTGTGGTTTTTTGTATTACTTATCACATATTTAGAATATATTCAGTTTTCAATGTTTGAAAATTAAAATTGTTTCCTTATAATCTTGGCAGTATCTCAATTCTGAGTGAAAAGGAAAGACTTTAAACCAAGTTGTGTGCACTGTATAGGGAAGGTGTAGGTAATTAGGATAAAAATTAGGCTTAAGATTCTTCAGAGTAAAAGAACCTCCTGTTTAACTCATTCAGAAATTTGAAATTGAAGGTTGCATCTGCTATTTTTCTTAGAACATGAGGGCACATTTATTTTTTAATGGGAAAAATATAACCCTTAATAAGTTTTCAAGATAAGTTGTAAAAGGTTATGCACATAAGATTAAAAGTTTTAAACAAGTAATAGTTAAGTATTCATGTGTCAAATTAGATCTAAGGGTAACTCTGCACATGTTCTGAATCCATTTGCATCTGGTGAATGTTTATTTTAGCTATTAGAGATTGAAACTTAACTTAGAAAAGTATTTGTGGTGGAAAAAGGAAAAAGCAAAGTGATGATTCTTAGTTTCCTCAATAATACAATTCTTAAAGTGAAACTATAACCTCAATACACATAGGATGATATATTTTAGCATTCATTTCTGTTAATTTTAACAAATATGGTTTACAGCTAATTAAAACCCAAATGGAAAGTTGAGTGGAAGAACAAAGTGCTAGAGAAAGAAATGCAATTCTATACTATGAAAGAAAGCTCAGCTGCGCCAGAGGCTGATCGCCTCTATGCCACACCACATTGATACAGTAAAAAACACAAAAGAAACCTCAAAACGTTGACTGCAATGCATCTAATTTAAGGAATACGTGCATACTTTCCAGTAGTCAGACATTTCTGTGTTAAAATATTTTTTGTCATTGTATTATCTAATATTCAAATGTTCTGAGAAACCAATGTTTGGGTTTTTAATTGCAGTAATCAAAACCAACAGAAATATAAGCTTGAAATGGGCTCCATCTACGAAGCTTATACATGTTTGGTTGGGGTTGAGGGATGGAGGTGAAGGGGGAGGGGAAATCAATGCTCCTAGTGGTTCAGGTTCCCGGAGATATTACAAACTGTCCACTATAAACAGAACCACATAAAATGTCTACTGAATGTCTACTAAGTTGCTTTTTCAGATAAATTATTTCATCCTTTATACGCCTCACCTCATGACTGCTGGAGATGGGCAGCAGCCCCCCCATCCATATTGAAGATGGATAATTTGATTCCTAGTTCTGCATAATTTCTTCGCAAGAAGAAGAAAATCTGAAATCTGTTTCTACAGAACTGAATTTGATCGTCAGGTTGACAGCTGGTTTTAAAAATTTGTTTTGTGGAAACAGAGTGAAAGGCTTGAAAATGATGTTTGCGCAAAAAAAAAAAAAAACAAGTAGAGCATTTGAATAGAATGAACTAAATTATGAAAGATTTAGCAAAACACCCCTGTGGGAATACAACTTATTTTCTGCTCTGCAGTTATAGAGGAATTGCTTCATTTAAATTAAAGAAGAGAAAATAACTGCTTAGGGAAACTAAAAAGAAGCAACAAAAATATAGACGTTTTAGCCCCTAAGACGTGTTTTGATAAACAACTCGCAGAGACTCAGAGTTAAGGATGGCCTGAAGTGAAATTCAAAAAGCCTCATCCGGTCCGATTTGCCTCTGTTATGAGACCAGACTGGGCTTCATTAGCAGTTGCCGCTGTGCTTTATTGGCACGGAAGATCCAATTTTCACTACAGAAATGACTTGCCACCAGCTGTAAATTGACAACGTGCCATATTTCCTCGCCAGTCAACTCCTATTACCGCCGATTCCTTGAATCCCCCACCCACCCCCCTGCATCTGGACGCAGCAGGTACATTTCCAATGTTGGGATCCAAGGATATCAGATGTGTTGTTTACCGCATTGAAAAGAAGTTTAAAAGAAACTGAGAAGCACTACCCTCTGGTCATACCTCATCACAAAATCTTCTTGATTTGTGTTTTGCTTCTGACACCTGAAGGGCAGCGTCCTCTTCAAGCAAAACATGTTGTTGCCCCTTGACTGGTTTCTTCTGTTTTTGCTTTTCCGTTACACTAAAATGTTTCAGATCACCAAACTGGTATTAATAATAGATAAAGATAACCTGAGTAAATATCAAAGTTCAGTTTTCAAGAGACAATTTTGATTTGAAAAAAAAAATTGTTATCTAAAACAGCCTCGCCCTCTGTGAAAAAAACCAACTGCCTCCATTTATAAATCATGAACAAACTGTGATAAACCATATTTTTGGGGTTAATTTTACGAGTCACACAGAGACTTGGTTACTGCCTGACCGGTGTAATCAAGATTTTTTTTTTTCTTATTCAACAATATGTTTCCGACTATAAGGTAAATGATCTCAAATGGCAATAAATTCCATACAAATAGTAAGAAATAATAATATTCAAGAAATTGTTGGACAAAGTCTGGAAAAGAGATAACAAAGCCATTTCTAAAACTTTGAGACTATGACAAACCCAAGTGAGAGCCATGATCCACAAAAGGAGAAAACATGGATTGTTAGTGAATCTTGCCAGGAGTGGCCAGTCAACCTAAAATACTCCAAGTGCATAAAAATAAGTCATCCAAAAGGTCACAAAAGATCACAGAATAACATCTAAAGCATTGCGCACCTCACTTACCTCAGTGAAGGTCAGTGTTCATGATTCAACACTAAGAAAACAATCTGGACAGATATGGTTTCCATGGGAGGAGTCTGAGGCTAAAAACATTGCAAAGAACCACAAAGGCCAGCCTTACATATGCCAAAAAAAACATTTTGATCACCCCAAAGACTCGAGACGAGTGTGTTCCTCTAACAAAGCAGTTCAGTCCTACGTTTTATTTGACACTGGCACGTGACTATCACATTTCCCCCAGCGAAAAAAAGAACATTGCTGCTGCTGCCCGTGGAAAAGTAAACATTTAAGTGCAACAACTGCTTTTATATGCGTTTTTATGACATTTTTAGCGAGAAGTAGTGATATTATTTTCATAATCTTCATTCAGGGAAGGTAAACAACCTTTCCTTTATTATCTTTGCCGCAGATGTTCTCAGAACAACGGGAGGAAGTGACGTTTTCTGCCTACGTCACCGGGTTGCACAGAGATTCCAGTACATAAGAAACAACGTTTAAGCAAAAGATCTGCGGTTGTATGTATTTTGATGACATCTCTAGCAAACAAATATGCATAATATATTTAGAATCTTCATTCAGGGAAGGTAGACAACCTTTCCTTTATTATTTTCGCCAAAGATTTTAGTGCCTTTCTCAGAATGACATGCGCATTCATAAAATTCAATATTTAACAAAAAACATCACATTTCTAAGGTTTCAGTGTCACGTGTCCTAGTGTATATACTGGACCAAAAACATTACCCGTCTCTGTAACCGTTCCCCGTACTAATAGAGGGAAATGCAACATTTAAAAACAGGATCTGCAGTTCTTTACATTTTGATGACATTTCTAGCAAAAAGTAGCTTCCTAACCCTAACCCATTTGTTCAGGTTGTTCGAATGGAGGCTGCTATCTTTTTTGTCTTCAAAACCTTCATTGATTATTAAGAGATGTAGACCAACAGTCTCTTCACAAGTCATCAATCAACACATAATTATAATACAAAGTGCCAGGGGGTACATAACTCAGTATTTATAGGGGCTTTTTTAAGGAGAGACATCTTCTTTCTTGTGCCATTATACACCCTGTTTCATTTAAATCATAGGTTCTGCAGCATCAACTGGCATGTGAGTATCTAAGTTGTATATTTTTAAAGAAATAAAGTTCACATAACATTTACATTTATAGCCATGAGGTGGCCAAGGGTTCTGTTTCATATATAATGTCAAATCAGTCTATCGCTCATGCAGTACTTTATGGGGCAATCTTACCATTACACTTTCCCTGACACAAAAGCAGTCTAAAGGTCATTTGAGTATAGTTTTGTGCAGTGTGTTATCTCTTCTGCCATTATCTGTTGAGGTAGCATCAGATGCAATTGACTTGAAGCATCAGAGTAATTGACTTGAAGAAAGCTTGTTGAGCTCAGACAGCTTGAGTGGGGTTTTATTAGAGAAGGCCATCACTAAAAATTTCCACAATCCTAATTATTCCACAGTCAACTCTCACTGGTATGATATATATTAAATATCATCTACCCTATCTGCATACTTCTCACTATTAATTTAATTAAAGTGTAAAGAATTCTATCTTTGAATGTCGCATTTTGCTCTATAAGTACGACGGACAGGTACAAAGAAAATCAAATGTGTCCAGCCTACATACGGCAGAACAAGTACCAATGAATTCTTCGGCGAAACTAATAAATGAAAGATTCCCTAAATGAAGATTATAAATGTATTATGCATATGTTTCACTAGAGATGTCATTAAATGCATACAACTGCAGATATTTTGCTTAAATGTTGTTACTTATCTATTGGAGTTATGGTGCAACTGAGAAAATCTTTGGTGAAACTAATAAAGGAAAGATTGTCTACATTCCCCGAACAAAGATTATGAAAATAATATTCATACTTCTTGCTAGAAATGTCCCCAAAATGCAGATAAAAGCAGTTGTTTTGCTTAAATGGTTACTCTTTCACGGGCAACAGCCATGTTCTTTTTTGTTGCTGGGGGAAACTTGATAGTCACATGACCTGGTTGCAAGCCAGTGTAAACAAATAGGCCGAATAAAACTTAGGACTTAAACATATTGACAATACTATTGTGACAAAACTATGTTTCCCCTGTGGGTCAATGTGGATATATACGTTTTTCAGTGAGACTGGGTTGCAACAGGTCATTCATGCTTTAAAGCCCTCCATTGTGGCGGATTAAAAAAAATGCAGTTATCTATCTTTCTTTCTTTCTTTCTTTCTTTCTTTCTTTCTTTCTTTCTTTCTTTCTTTCTTTCTTTCTTTCTTTCTACAACATCAGCTACCATAACTATGCAGACGACATACAGCTCTACATCACTATGTCACCAGGTGACTATAAACCCATTTATGCACTGAGTAAATGCCTAGAAGAAATGAATGCATGGATGTGCCTAACTTTTTTTCAATTAAATAAAAACAAAACTGAAGTAATATTTTTTGGACCAATAGAGGAGCGATCAAGAGTTAGCACACAGCTTCAGCTGCTTCAGCTAGAAACCACTGATCAGGCCTGAAATCTGGGTGTAGTGATGGACTCAGACCTGAACCTCCAAAAACAATTACAAGGTCGGCTTTCTATCACCTGAAGAACATTTCTAGGATTAAAGGACTGATCTCTCAGAAGGATCTGGACAGGATCTGTGTTTATCTTTAGTCGAATCAATAACTGCAACGGTGTTTTCACAGGTCTGCCTAAAAAGTGGATCAGACAGCTGCAGCTGATCCAGAACGCTGCTGCCCGCATCCTCACCAAGACTAAGAAAGTAGAGCACATCACCCCAGTTCTAAAGTCCTTACACTGACTCCCTGTATCTCAGAGAATAGACTTTAAAATACTTCTGTTAGTCTATAAATCCCTAAATGGCTTAGCACCTAAATACATCACAGACTTGTTATCAGTGTATCAACCCTCCAGACCACTCAGGTCTTCTGGCTCCAGCCTACTCTGCAGAACCAGAACCAGAACCAGACATGAAGAAGCAGCATTTAGTTCTTATGCTCCACTTATCTGGAACAAACTTCCAGAAAACTGTAAAAGTGCTGAAAGCCTGAGTTCCTTTACATCAAGATTAAAAACCCATTTGTTAAGGATTGCTTATGACTGTTCTAGTTAAACTGTTATACTGAAACATCATTAGTTCAAGTTTGTAGTCCAACTGTTTTAATATTTGCTTTTAGTTTTCATTTTCCCGTGTTTTATTTTGTTTGAATCTTTCTACATTTTATTCCAACTTGCTTTTATTTTGTTTTTATTTTCTTATATTTTAATCATGTAAAGCACTTTGTGTTGTCCTTGTACTGAAATGTGATATACAAATAAATTTGCCTTGCCTTTTCCTTCTTCCTTCCTTATTTCCATAGGGATAAGAGTTAAGTAAAACAAATACTGAACACCATAACGTTATTGTTATAGTAGAGCTATTTTGCAATTTCACTAATTTCCCCAGATGGCAGCTAGTAAAACTACCAGTGTCACCAACAGATCAGGTTGGTTTTTGTACCATTTTTCCCATAATAAATTAAAGCATAACTTGAAAAATGTTACTCAGGTTGTCTTTGTCATATACTGTATTTAAATTTGCTTGATGATCTGCAAAAGCCTAAGTGTGACAAACTAGACAAAACCAGAACAAATCTGTAAGAGGGGAAAAGTTTTTTTGTTTTTTTTCTTTCACGGCACGCTACCTCCTTTTAATGGTCAAGTTTTCAAACTCTAAACGATGATGATGTTGCTCTCCATTAGCAGGCTAATTCTCCAGCACAAACGCCTCCTGCTGATGCCGTATCGATGATTACTCTACGGCTGAATTTCAGCCAGCTCCCTGACTGCTGGCAGCGGCGGCAAAGGTTAATTAATGAGCAGTGGCAGGAGCGACGGCTGCCGGCAAGGGAGAGGCTCTCTTGGGAACTTGGATCCACCGGAGGCGAAAGATAAAGGTGGAAAACGAAAGGGTATGACTACTCGAGTGAAATTGAGTCCCCCCCTCCCTTCTTTCTATCTGGATAACCTCCATGAGTGGGACGGCAGTGTGATCGCATTGCAGAGCTGAGCGCACGGATTAGATTTTGGTGCGGCTTTTCATCATTTTCCCTGTAAAACCTCCTTTCATGGTGATGATAATGCATCGGTTATCAAACATCAAAGATAATCTGAGCGGAAACTGTCTAGCTTAAATTAGCTCTGCAAATCTGTTCCCACTGATCAGACATCAGAGGGGTTTTGCAAAGCATATTTGTCTTCTTCTGTTATTTTCAGATGAAATATGAATTGTATAAAAGAGACATTAGTTTCCATTTTCTTCATGACTATAAAATTCCATTAAATTTAATTGGCTGGGACGGGCCGTTCAGACTTCCCATGCAGCTGTGTGGGAGCTTCTCTGGGTAAGAAGCAAAGCCATTTATGTTGCTGTTCTGTTAAAGGCCTCAGATCATCTGTGAAGATAATCTGTGTTCCCTCTCACTACTACTGGTTCTATAAAAGGCACAATTTAGGTTTTAAGCCTGTTAACTGTGACTGCTGTTTCTGTTGTTGAATAAATCCTTTTCACATTGGTTCGAGGGGACAACTCTTGATTTTAAATCATGAACAGTCAGATCATGAAGTCAGAATACATTTTGTAGCTAGTAAAATATATCCCAGTAAATACATTATTGACCTATTAAAGTCATAATGTTACATAAGATAACATCTGAATATCAAAAAGGAAGCCATTGGAGAAGGAGCAGATTATAGATAGATGTTAATTTTCTGTGCACAAAGCAATTTGTCTTGTATATTTACTTTAGTTTTTTCTTCTATGTGTTTCTGTGCATGTTTTAGTCAATGCATATGGCTGAAATAGAGGTGGAAGTATAGGCAATACAGCAAAACATGCCGATGATTTTGACTAAAGAGTTAAAGATTGTAACAAAAGCAAATTCCCTCTGAACAATTTACACAAATTTGATGTAATTATTTTTATCAGTAATCCATGGCCCACCATATGTTTGTGGTTAAGTTCAAACTGACTCATCAATAATGATGTTTGGGAAAAGGGCAGAAATTCCTTTTCCTTGTTGGGGGGACCATAAGCAATGCACATCAGAGGGTCATACTGAGCCCCTAAAGGGACATTGAAGGGAAAAAAAAAACTTTTTCATGACCACCAAATATTTTCTGGTGCGCACCAGTTAATTTCTCATGTGCACTAGATACACCAGAAAGTATCTGCTGTGCATCAGAAAGTTATTTTTTAATTTCCCTTCAAAGTCCCTTTATGGGCTCCATATTGATATTATTACACTCTAAATCAGAATTTGCCAATGACGATTGACAAAGATTACATGGTCTCTGCTTGAAAAGATTTTTGCTTCTCTCCTGGTAATCAATTTGACAAATGTCCCGAAAAAGATCAAGAGATTTTTCTTCACTGTTTTTTTCTCCAAATCATCAAACCTGATTAACAAACCTGATTAACAAACCTGATTACAGTTGAACGGGCTCTCACTTTGACTGTGTTACATTACGGCATCCTTCCTTTCTTCTTTTTCCTCTATGACGTACAGTCAGTAAAAACAAAGTAAACCATTTTTAAATGTCAAGGTTTCATATATTTTGTCTGTCTCCAGGGTTTGGGGATTTGTTGTTTTATGATTTTTTTTTTAACTTTGAATTTATCTTTGTTTATGAAATAATCAGATGGTGGAATCTGGGGATTGATGTTTTATACCTACAATAAGAATTTGATTTGACCAATTCTGGCAACTAATTAAGGCAACATCATATACATATATTTTCATGCCACTTTTTTAGGTTCACCTTGCTTGTACCAGGTTGGATCTCCTTTTTCCTCCAGAACTGCCTTAATACATCTTGGCTTGAATTGATGGCTTGAACATTTTCGCCAGAGCTTTTAGTTTTAAGTAATACTCAACTTTTGCTAACGGGTTGAAAGTCTGCCAAGAAAATATCTGCCATATCATTACACCACCAGCACTCGCCTGAACTGTTGGTACAAAGCAAGATGAATCCATGGTTCTGTCCTTAGCTGAAACTGACTCATTGGACCAGGCAAGATTTCCCCATCTGTGATTAACCCATTCTGGTGAGTCCATGTGAATTGTAGCCTCAGTGATCTGTTCTTGACTCCTGGTCAGGTCCTCTGATGCTGTAGCCCACCTGCGTGTGCATTCGTAGACACTGAGATGCATCGAGTAACAGTATTCTGCATAACTTGGTTGTGACAAGTGGTTATTTGAGCTGCTGTTGCCTTTCTATCAACTCTAACAAGAGTGGCCATACTCCTCGGACATCAACAAGACTTTTTTGTTAACATAACTAGCACTCACTGTGGATATTTTTTCTCTTTTATTCTGTTAACCAAAGAGTTGGTTTGAGAGGGAAAATCCCAGTACATGAGCTGCTTTTGAATTACTCAGGCCAAATTATCTGGCACCAACAACTGTGCGATGTTCAACGTTTTTTAAATTAAATTTTTACTCCATTCTGTTGTTTAAAGGTGTATAGCCGTCTATGTCTAAACCAAAAATACCAAATTCCAGTTGATTTTGATTATGATAAAATAAAGCTATATGCATCAAGCCATCCAGATAGTGTTTTGGTAGCTGTTTTGAGCCTAAAAAGAACTACCTCATCGGGCGCGATTAGCAGATATAAACAGTTGTGGCGCCATCTACCGGCAGTACTGCAGAACTATCAAAAAGCAAGATGGCGACTAATAGATCACTAGTAAAGATTGCCAAACAGGGTCCTCTGAAATGCCTAGCAGTAAAGCAGCAGCTCAGCTTGATCAAAGAAGAACCGTTATTGATTAAATAAACCGGTCTACAGTAACTCGAAGAGCCTCATATCAGAACACCATGGAGAAAGAAACTGGAAACAGGGACACAGCATCAAGTAAGAACCAATCAATCAATCAATCAATTTATAATGTTGTCTGTACTTCAGACTGTAGAGGCTAAGAAGAGCATTGCTCTTCTTAGCCAGTTTTAATAAGTACGTTTACTCAGAGTTTGCAGGGAGATGCTAATAGCCGTCAGCTGCTTCCTTTCCCTGCAAATGCGCAGTGTCGTACTTCCGTTGTTCTTATAAATAAACACCAAGGGCTTTATTTACTAACAAACTGAGTAAAAACAAAGCGTAAAACGCCAAAATAGCAACTATTACACCAGCAGGATGTGATAATCTTTTTGAAAAACTTTGTATTCAACCAGAGTGAGTTCCTGACATATAAATAAATAAAAAAGTGTCAAATAACGTGGCTATGCACCATTTAGCAGCAGTTTGAACTTCACCAAGTTGTCTAGATGCCTAACTGCATTGAGCCATGTTGTTGGCTGAGAGTTTTTTTTGTTTTGTTTTTATTTTGCATAAATAGGCAAATGAACAAGTGTAATTAGTGAATGGGCATACAGGGTATGTTAATTATATCTGCAGGTGTGGCACACAGGTACATTAAGGTTTTTTATACATTACTATATAATTGTTTTCCTAAAATATCCTTTGATGTTTGAATACCATGATGTTTTATTTTTTCCTTTAAACATAATAAAGATGATATAATGCAAACATTATAGTTCACTTATAGTTCATTTAGTTCACTTCCTTAATATAAGGAAAATGTTTTATAAGGCCCAAGAGAGAGTAGATTTTAAAGAATATCTGTTTTTTCTACTCTTTAAAATGTGATTACACAGGCAAAATGTTTAATTCATTTTGCATTGTACTTAGGATAAGTAGAAAGGACTTTGGATTTTCTCTTAAATATACAAAGTATTTAACTTTTCTTATTTCCTAATGTATGTGCAACATGAGTTACACTGAATTACAATTAGCACTTTTCAAAAATCTATGGCAAAAGGTGATTGTTATTGCTGCAGTAGTCCCTGATGGTTTGCAGTTGAGAATCTTAATGCGGAGTTAATTAATAGATAATGGAGCTAATGCCCAGCAGAGTGGAAGGGAAAGAGTTTCACCTACTTTAATGCAATGCAGAAAAAAGCATGTTTGTGAATAATGACAGTCACCTCAAGAGTCCAGAGTCAAATAATTAATCTAAACAGGTCACAGAGTTATGGATTTTACAGGACAGGAACTGTGTGAAAAAAAAAAACTGTGGTTGTATTATTTTATGGAGCCAATGTTATTAGCTATCAATAACACAGCTATTTGGAAAAGATGAATTATTAAATGCTAAAAACTCAAAACTGATGTAAAAATATTATTCCACAATTCTTTATGTATTTTATTTTACCTGTCATGTATAGATCAGGGTTAATCCAAAAAGGCTACTTAGTAAGTCCACTTCTGTACAAATCCCTCGCTTCCAGAGAATCAACCTGAGGTTTTTTTTTCCCTATGAATAATGTTCCTGTTCGTGGAAGGATTAGGCACAGAGGGCTACGCCAAAGCGCCCGGTTGTTACAGGAGGGATCAGGAACAAATGAGTAACGAAATGACTGACTCACCACTCCGAGACAAGAGGCGCAGTGTGTGCGCTCGCTTCTGCAACTTTCATCAGTCAGAACGTGGAAGAACAACTCCTGGCCCGTTTCTAAATGTTGCCTCTTCCTCGTCATGCACATCAGCCTCAGAAACTGTTAGGCTTCTGTCACCTATGTCTAATATTACGGAGGTTTTCTTGTTGCAGCATAAAAACATCTGCATTAGTAGACCCAAGCCTCACTGGTTAGAACGATCTATAGCAAAGGAGTGATGTAAAAAGTAAGATTTACAGTTTGATCTGACTGCTCTGTGGAGGTCAGCATGCACTCATCATAACCATGAATGGCTTGTTGGTTTTGAACTTTTAGGGATGCATTTGAAACATTTTTCATCGCAGGATGACAATACAAAATAGAATTTCGGCGATTTCTAGAAAACAAGGATTTATTTTGAAGTTTCCCAAATATATATATATATATACAGCCCCACTAATACTTGGTAATTGTCCCTTAACAAGTTTCAAAGTAGCAGCTAGTTTGTTGTGACCATAAATAAACTTCAATTAATCCGACTTAGGATGCCAAAATTCCTGCCAGTTTTGGTAGATTTCAATTAAATTGGTTTCTTTCCTGACATGTCTCCAGTTTTTAAGCACTGACCATGGATTCTCAACACGGCTAACATAGGGTTCATGTGTGCCAGGAATGACCAACCTGTTTAAACCCATAGTTGTTCAAGTTTGGTTATCCAGCTGTTGTTTTGAGGTAAAGTTTAGTCCTTCTTTATCCACCCACTAGCAGCGAAATTGGCCCTCAGCATGACCACAGCTCTGCTGTGTGAAAGTGGGTGCAGTGCCTTTAAGTTTGAAAGGCTTCTCTGGAGCCCTCCAAGTTTTGTCTGAGCATAAAACTCTTACCACCAGAATACTTTTGACCTGTTCATGGGGCAAATGGCAATCAGCTGTGTCCACATTTAAACCATTCTGGAGAAATCCAAGAAAATGTACGGCTACCCACAGTTCAAGAGCCTTCTGCAGAAAAGCTTTTGGCCAAACAAAGACCAGGATTGATCTATTTGGCCATAATAAGAAGACACATTTTTCAAGGAGTCCCGGTGATACTTGGGTACCCGAGAAAACTTGTTTCAAATGTCAAGCTAAGGTGGTGATTGCGGCATCATGCTGCGGTGTCATTTTGCTGCCAGCTGTACTGATGCTTTGCGCAAAGAGGAGTAATAACGAAGATGGAGGACGACCTCAAAAACCTTCACCTCAGGCCATCAAGGAGACGGTTAAGACTTAGACACAATTGGGTGTTCGACAGGAGAAAGATGCCAAACAAACATTTAAACCGGTTTTGGAACAATAACCTCATAATAGGCGAAACTAACTAGGTAAATGTGGCCACTTTTATTGTTGTAATTAATTATTTTATTTTATTTAACAAATGTGTATCCTTTTTGCAAGATTTTCTTTCATTTATACACGCCTTTATTTGCATACCTGTTTATTTATAGCAATCATTAACGTTCATATTCATGATATCGCTTCTTCTTGCGTTAATCACTAAATGGGGTAAATATTGTACATATTTACACAACACTAGGCCCATATGAGCTTCTAGCACGCTACGGCATGCCTCTTGATTAACAGCAGAAATGTTTTTTAACATTTCTAACATTCTTCATAAGAAGAGTGGTCAAATATGCAATGCCTGTCATTATCATCTCTTTCCACAAGCAATATGCACCAAATCAAGTCATAATCAAAACATATGACCAGCATGGGCATCCATACTGCTCTGCGGCTCTATGGGCAAAACACTGCGAGGCACTGCGTTTTCTTATACCTTTTATTTACAGTTTTGACTGTGTGCTTAGGAAAAAATATATTATAAATTCAGACCATGTTTTGTGTGAACACAAATAAAAAATAAAAAAAAAAACATTGAATTTGGGTCTTGTGTAATTATTCCACCCTGGAAACACCAACATTTTAAATGCTCCATTAAAAGCCCCAAATTAATCTGCTTTTCTTGCACTTGGTAAGTGTATGTAAACCTATGCCTGGAAAGCTAGGCTGGGTGTCTACCAGTGTCATATAATCACAGAGAATGTAATATTATCACAGTGCAAAGCAGTTCACAGCATCCAAACAAGGAAGGGTTGCGAATATATTCATATATTTGTCATTTTCTGAACGTCATGGCCGCCTGCCGCTCCAGAGCCCACAACACCCCCCCCCCCCCCCCCCCCCACCCCTACATGGAAATGATTGTAATTCAAGGCCACAGAAGCAAGGAACTGTATCCCCACAAGCAAATACAAAACATTGAGTCGCTAACAGGATTGCAACACCAAAAGTGAAAGCATGTCTGCCAAAAATCTACACATTCAAAGACCACAAACATCAAACAGGGTTTTTTTTCCCCCCTCGCCAGTCAAGGGTTTCCGTGTTCTCAGGGAAGAAAACAAATAGACCTGATTCTAGTGGAGAAATGATTACCCAGTGATATTTTTTTTAATGTCTGCTTATGTGGGTTTAAAATGAGCGCACCATATGCATGAAACACAGGATCCAGTTACAGTACAAAAAAAAAGGTTTAAAGAGAGACTGCTTCAAAGGTACTGAGTAGCGTACATTTCTGCCCAAGCAACAGCTTAACATCACAGAGATGAGATGATCTCTTTTTTTTTTCTCCCTAAACTTATTATTCACCCCCCGTTTAGAGCAGAGCTCGCTGTACGCTGTACAGAAAATAAAAAAAAACCATGGATCAGTGGCTAAAAGAGTGAACACTTCAGGAGATGGAACCTTGTGCCGTTTTGCATGTTCCTCGGGTTCTTTACAGTAAGGATATTGCGAGAGTCAAACTCAGCCTCGGTTGGTTATGCATTCTTCAGATTAATTTGAGTCGCTGAGGGGAAGGCTTTAAAAACTGCATTGACTAGAATGCATCAGGCTGACAGTTTGGCATTTTTTCAGTTTTGATCCCCATTAAGCACTTCCCTCTGATTCAATAACTGCTAAAGGGAGTCATTATAATAATCATATTCATTCTCGATCCTTTGGGATGTATGTCTTTGGAAGCCATAAATACTCCTGACTCACATTCTGCTACACGTTACATCTTCAGAGGCTCTTTTTTTTGGTAAAACCTCAAGACTAATTTTCCACGCAGTTAAAAAAAAAAAAAAAAAACTCAGACTGCCTCATTTACAATCAAAAGAGTCCCTGTAAAAGTGCCAAGCCACACAACCACCATGACATCTTTGAGCTTGAAAATTAAATCTGTCAGCTGATAAAAGAAAAATATGATCAAACTTTTTTATGTCTAAATTGCGGATGTTCTGGCTCTCATGCAGCATTTTGTTTTACAGCCTTTAGAGGGAAAAATAATCAGAAGTTCTGATTAAGGCTGAATCCCATTTCACCCGTCATTCATAAAATCCTTTATTAGGAACTATAAAACAAGCTCAGAAAAAAAAAAAAAAAAATAGGTATTTTTGTTGTCATAAATAATGTACACTGAACAGCATTATGGTAGCGTTGTCTTTTGAAAGGTCGATTTTTTTGTGTCGCATGACATAAATTTTTATGATGACTAGAATATTTAATGACAAATAAAAACATAGTCATACATAGCATTCCATGTTTAATAATTTTTTTGTTTCTTATATTTAGTATTAAATAATGCAATAATTGCATGTTATAGATAAATATTATATTAATAATTTTATATGCATTTAAGTAGTTGTTGATTTTGTTTTTGTTCACCCATGGATACTTACAAGATTTAAGACATTACAGAATCAAAAAAGTGGACTTTCCCATTAATAATAAATACACACATGGACTTGTTGGACCTCTAGAAAAAAAAAAAAAAAGAACCGAGGGACAAATCTTTGGTGGGCTCTGATTCTCCTTTTATATATATATTATATATAGATACTATTATATATATATATATATATATATATATATATATATATATATATATATATATATATATATTTATTTATTTATATATTCTATTATTCTATTCTATAAACTACTGAAAATAAAAATTCCCAAGATAACTCTTAAACTATTGTCCTCTTGAACGTGAATTCACACATAATGCTAAAGATAACAAGATGTTTTGTTTTCATGCATCAAATATAGCGCGATAACAACTTCAGATTCCTGTTTTTATATGGCCCAATACTGTTTATCAAATGAGGCATTCAGGATCAGTGTTTGGGGAAAACAACCTTTGTCTTTTAATCCCATGCTGTCCCCCGTCTTTCACTTTGCTAGGTTCAGGTGAACATCTAATTAGTACCTCATTAAGCAGAATGAGGTGTGCTTGAGCTGGGATTGAAAAGACACAGGAGTGGCGCATCTGTCGTACGTGTACAAATGCTGAGTGCCTAAAGAAGTTTAGCTGTCACATACTTTTCCCAGAGATGTCTGTATATTGAATAGGTTTTCATGTTGGGGTTGCATGTTATATTTTCCTGTTTACATTCCCAGTCTGCAACTTTTTCAACAAGAAAAGAAAATTTCAATAAAAATGTAAACCGTTTTATAGTTATAGCTCTTAAATGTTAATATTTAAGAGCTAAGTAGCCATTTGTAAACTTGAAAACATGAGGGTAGGGCCTCAAATATGACCACTGTCTTGTCTATTTTAAATGCTCATAAACATAGTATGTTTAGTACCACTGCAAATCATTGTGATGTACCTGAAATATATATATTTCTATATATATATAAAGACAACTAATGGACCGTGTAGTTTAAGTCATACCAGTATTCATTGTTTGACATTTCTCATCACAGCAACAAAACCACAAAAACTACTGTAATGTCAAGTTTGGTGTATTTTGAGCCTTTACTGTAGTGAACAGTGAAGATACTAAGTAAGATTTTGACATAAATTCACTTGGACTCAGACTAACCTTCAGTAGACCTCAACTATGTCTGACAATAAGCCTATTAAAGTCTACTTTCCATGAATATAGCATGCAGTAGGGTAGTATGTGGTAGGTTGTCACTCTATAATTCTTGCATGAACTCAATTTCATCATTGAAAAAAAATTTGACAATAACTATTTCTGCAGTGATTCCTAACTTAAGCTGTTAAGAATTTGAAAAACTTAGTTTCAAGGCTAATTGTAACAAAGAGTAAGTAACACCTAATGCACTTTGCAATCTAAACAGGATGCTGTATCTGTGATTTTTATCCAAATAACTGTACATTCTTCTATGTATAATAAGGGAAATTATTAATTTAGTTCTCTGTAATGTTAACTGTATTAGTGTCAAAAGAACTGTGAACCTATTCCATTAACTATGACTTTTTTTTTACATGTATCTCTACCCAACTGAGGTATTGACTAACGTTTTAAACCAGCTACTTCCTGTATCTAGCTTGCTGCTGAAAAATCGACACTGCATAAGATGTGTTCAAAAAAACAAAAACAAAAAAACAAAGAGAGTTGTTGTGAACCGGGAAGTTTTGTGCCTTTCACAAAATGCAACACAGACAGACAGTCGGGTCAAGTGCATGATGTTAACAGAATTATGAAGCGCCAAATAGTGTAGCAATAACAAGAAATGTGATATCTAATCCAGGTTAACGTTATATTTTTGGGTAATATATTGGCAATACATCATTGAAACTCTGATATTTTAAATACATTTAAAATAGATTTATCTCTCAGGATGATATATTTGGCATTATATTTTTGTTCTTTGTTAAAAAAAAATCATTCACAATAAAGTATTGTTTACATCTGCTGCTGGATTGATTGATTCATTGCATGATGCTTTCCAAGTAAAAATCAGCATGAACTGAACTGAACTTCTTACATGAGTTCAGAAGTTCAGAAATAAGACGTAAACATCACATTTCTCAGAGGGATGTTTTAACCACCGTCTGAAAAAAAGTTCCAAATGATAGGTGGAGTGCTAGGGATATGGATAGCTCCGGGAAATGGAATTCAGCCGAAACACAAGTCAAATTAGCTTCCGACAGCATCTAAATATCTCAACCAAACCAGTCAATAATCCCCTCCAGATAAAATGAAATAGATACATTTTGCAGTAAAAAAAATTAACAGAAAAAAACTGATTTTACATTTCTAAAGAAGACAGTCCATAATCTGATTAAATGTTCTGATGTACTACAATATGTGTTGTTCCCATTGTAAGAAAGGAAAGGTTTAAAAATCTCTCTAATTGAAGGATTGCTACAAGTAAACACGAGCAGCTGCTGGAGGAAAACACACCATCGCTTCCACCTATTATTATACATATAAATATTCCTCTAAGACATCTGTTGGCGTAATCTGCACAAGTCTTTAAATACACCCCCACTGAAAGCAAAACACTTGGACACAGACAGACAGGCAACTAACTTTCTTAAATTTCAGTGCAAAGGAAAATAAAGGGAAAGAAAATTGATTGGAAGCTACAGTAAACATGGCAGCTCAAGACAAGCTGGTCAGCAGCAGTTAACTTGCAAACCTGGCATAACCCAACCTTTTCATCACCCCTCCGCATACGTCCTCAATGAGTCTGACGTCCTTTCGAGGCATTTTCTGCCTCCAGATGTTGATGTTTGCTGGTGAGATGTCCCCTTCATACATGAGATTGTACAGGTTTGTGGAGGTGGTGAATGTCAGTTGATTGAGGGCCGCGGGCGACACAGGCACTCCCAGGAACCCCTTATTGTCTTCCGCTGTCTCCTGGGGGAAGCTGACCACGTCCTCGACCTCACTCGCAGGTAGGAATCCTCGGGGAGCTCTCGCAACTCGCAGCGCTGCCGCCGAGTGGGCTA